>NW_009599824.1:0-43762 GCF_000690535.1 Cariama cristata | reverse complement strand
AAATAATAAGGCATCCGATTGGATTTCTGGGTCAGATCCTCAGCTGAGCATCCTTGAGCACAGCCTAGCTGGCTTCCAAGTAATGACCTGTCTCCAAAACTGACTTTTCCTTGGAGCTCCTCTTCTTAGGGGCTGGTTTTCTGTGCAGCCTCCCCTGTCGATGGGGCAGGTCAGGCCAGTAGTTCAATGATTTTTGGATGCAGTCAGCAAAGCTTGTTTGTCCTGATGTTATGTGCAAGCTCAGCACTTTTGAGAACATCAAACAGCTGTGCAGGCACTTTCAGAAGGAGATAAGCTCCGTCAGGGGGGTTCGGCTGGCGTCAGAAAGGGAAGTGCAGATCTTTGACTCAAAAGGGAAATGAATTGGGTTACTGGTCAACAAATAAATTTGGAGTTGTTCCTCTAGCTCACCACCAAACCAGCCTGCCCTGTAACGAGAAGCTTTCTGATGGGTGAAGAAGGCAAATCTGGACCAGGTGGGCTGAAAAAAGCTGGGGCACCACTGCTGCAGGGTCCTGTCCCAGGCCAGCTGAGGACCCTCCAGAAAATGGTTCCCAAAAAGCAGTTTAGCTGATGCCACTCTTTGTTTCACCATGTAAACAGATGCGAATGACTTGTCCCCGGGGACAGAAAATGTCACATTTGATGAATACAGATGTATCCAGAGAGATCATAAAATGTTCCTGTGTCTTTAGGGCAGGAAGGGGATTTTTTTTCCCTCCTTTGTTTTACTTGACTTTCACTTTTTTTTTTTTTAATATCACAGAAGATGAAAAGAATTAAGGTCTGATCCCTACAGTGCTGCAGGCATAAAACTTCTCTGGATATCAGCGCTTTGGCGGGGATCCCTGCATTCAAGCCACAGATCGGTATTAATGCTCTGAATTTGCTTTGGCGGTTAAAAAAATATAAATCCGTGAATCCAGAACGTGGCTATTCCTGTGCAGTGGGCAACAGCGCAGCTTTGTGATTCACTGCCATCTTGTGATATTTAGCGTTTTCCTGAAAGGATCAACACAGAATATCAATTAAAAAAGAACCCCAAACAACCACAAAAAAAAAAAAACAAAACCCAAATCTGTTCCTAGTATCCATAGTTACAGAGAAAACCTGGGAACCATGAGACTGTTGGGCTCTAAAACTCATATGACAAACAAATCAAATGAAAAGTTGTGACATTTGCTGCCTTTGTATTTTTATAACCTGTAAATGCTTCACATAGGCTATATTCTTTCATTGAAAAAAGAAGCTGGAGTTTTCCTTGATTAGATCTCACCTCGTGTGATATGAAGACAAGGTTTTTCAATCTAATTTTTTTGGCCTTTGCCTTCGGGTAGAATGGCAAAATTAGGACAAGCTCGCTCAAATGAGCTAGTAATTATTATTATTAGTCCTTCCATGTACAACCAGAGTACCTGGGAGCTCCTGTGCTAGTTCAGAGGAAAAACACGGTGATAAATGCTGCATAATGCATGGGCAAAGTTTAACAGAAAATAGGGATTTTTTTAAATTTTTTTTTTTTTTAAAGTCAAGTAATAGCCAGCTTCTTAAAAACGATAAAAGTAGATTGGACAAAGCAGCAGGAAGCAAAACACCAAAAGCATCCCATCTCTAACACAGAGGGGTAGCGGGAGTAGGGGTCCTTGCCCAAAGCTAATTTTGGTGAGGGATTTGCATACAGATCATCCCTAAGTGAAGAGCCCGAGTAGAGCTCAGCTGAGCATCGTACCTTGGCTGTTAGCGGTAAGCTATAAACAGCCAACGCTCACTTGCAAAAATATCTATGAGAAACTTCAGTATGCGTTTATTACGTTTTTAAAATGGTAGATACTCCAAGAAAGCAGTCACTGAAGAGCTTTTAAATTTTTACGAATTCAGAACACCCAAAATCTACATTGCATCCCAGTATTTTATTATTTTACTGTATTTGCTATTTTACTGCCCTGAATTTTATCGCTGACTGTGCCAGACGTGACGGAAGGGACCACGCCGACACAGATGAACGCGGTGGCTGCGTTTTGTGCTTCACCCCGTAAAATTTTCCATAGGCACAGTGGGTGGATCAGTGCTCCCAACAAGTCAGGCAAATCTCGTACTGTCCTGCAGGACTGTGGTTCCCTGCAATGGAGGGTCAGGGCCGGTTTTAAGCAGGGGGGAAGGAGGAGAGGAGAGCACCCCCGGGTGTTGATGGACCATGGCACCTCTCTGCCACCATCCTCAGCCCCCACCCTCATCCAGGACATTGGGGACACCCCCGTCTCCGCCACGACACCCAGGGGTGTCCCCTAATTTAGTGCCAGTGGGGATACTTGCCTTCCCGTTAGGTGTCTCTTCCCCTGGGATATATGAAATGTGAGTTATCGCATCATTTATGAATACTGTCAGTGAAATAATTTTGGGGGCATAACCCTTAATTTCTTCCCCCCTCCCCTTCCACAGAAAAAACATGAACATAAATTTAAGAAGCAGCGTAGGTTTGAATGGCTTCATTTATAAACCATCCAAACGGCTTGAAGTAATTGTATTCAAGGTTTTAAACTGTCTTCTCGGACTTTGCAAGTGGATTCCCAGAAAATATCGTAATGCTTTTTAATAGAAATATCAGTTCCACTTAATAGTAGTGGCTGTTCCCCAAGGCATTCGGCTGAACAGGACCTGTGGGGCAGAACCCCAACACCCGTTCGTCCTTATCTCCTGTAGGCAATCTAGAAAACCTGAACAAGTGAAACAATTTCTTCAAGACAGAGCACAGTTTGCTTCCACCTAAGTTTTCAGAAGAGTTAGAAGCCTACGTGTACTTTTTGTTACCTAGATTTTTTTTTTTCCTGGCTCATAGAAGTGGCTGGCCTCGCAAGTCACATGCAGTGACGATCACAAAGCACCCCAAAACGACGAGAGTGAAATGAGCTTTCCTGAACGCCGATACGGTGCAATTGGGTGCAAAGAACAGGAGTGGAAATGGTGGAAGAGGATTACAACGGACACTCCAGCTGCTGGCATAGCTACACGGTCACATCTTACCCTGGCTGATGACGTCAGAGACTACAACACCGTTAAGCAGGATGACATCAGCTCTTCAGAAGACCCATCACCAGACCCGTGCGGCAGTTTCCACGCAGTAACTCCACAACCTTAGGAAGGGCACGGCCAGGGTCAGGTCCAAAATGCAATACCGGGAATCCCTAATAGAGAATCATGGATGAAAGCAAGCACAGACCCCCAAACCCTAGCGTTAGGTACGAGCTCACTACTAGGAGGGACCCACAGGTTAAATCTAGTCTCCCACAATGACAGACAACACGCAGAAAGATCTACAAAACTTGTTCAGTGACCCACATCTCACATGAAAGGGCTCGGTCTGGCTACTTTGTCTGCCTCAGATGCTTCACTTAATACAGCAACACTCCAGAGCTCGAGACAGGAGCTTAGGCAAGCGGCGCTTCTGAGGCGCCTGTTATTGTTAGAGCCCGCTAACGGACCGTGAATTTCACTTGTAATAAATTTTTTTTGCTACCATGTTCTTTTGCCTAGCACCTCCTTTAAACTGCAGCTTTTATTCAGTCTTGCTGCAACCTGTCAATGAATCACAAGCAACCCTTCTGGCTTTAGCACAGCCCTGTGACGCTCCAGTAATGAAACGGTCTGAATTATTTTTGTATTCCGAGACACAAATCTTGTCCGAGCGAAGATAGAGAGGTGTGTAAAAGGAGATTGCACACACCATTCTCGGCAGGCAGCTGGCCCATGCTAAAGTGGCGGGGCAGTTTTGCTGGCACAGTTGTACAAGCAGAGCAGAAGCAAGCTTGCACTGCACAGCAGACGTGGTGTTATTTGTTACGTTCACAGAAACTGAGTGTACTTTGGAGTGATTTATGTGGATTTAGTGGAATACCTCTGGTCTCTGACTGGCACGCTGGAGGCTACGGCACTGCTAGCTGGCTCTTTTATCCCATAAAATCCTTTAACACATTGAAAAAAAACCAAAAACTCTGATACAAATGTCCGCAATTCTTTCAATATTGTTTATTTTATTACAAGAATAGGTTAAAAAAAATCATGGCAAAAATCAAATTTTGAATAATTAAGAGACTTTACAAGCCTCAAATCTCAAGTAATCTCTCTGCTGGTTATCGTTGTGCAACACAGTAACGACATACCGGTCTTTCACATCAACATGTGGTGCTGCACTGTAACTCGGCGCTCCTGCAGACTATCACATTCAGCGGTAGCGCATAGATTAAAAAGGAAATATGCTTCCTTCCATTGTTTTTTTTGCTATCTCACCTCACTGATAACACAGCTTTTAGTCTACTAGAGTTATCTCTAAGTTTGGCAGAGACAAAACCAGTCCCCCTTGCCCTCCCCAATTACGGTATATCCACATAGATTCCGTTGAATTCAGAAAGCAGAATTAACAAAGCATCAATTAGGCTGTTAAAAAAATAAATATTCTTATGCAGGAAATATACTGACCCCTACAATTAATATATTAATAATCATTTACTTGTAACATTAATTGCATGACTCATAGTGCCTGAATTTTTTGTTTAAAAAACCGCCCAAACATCCAGAAAACAAAGGCCGTGGGGCAGGGGTGTCTGAGGCCTTCAGACACACTGAGCTGGCTCTTATTTCAAAGGATGAATCATCAGGATCTGGTTGGTATCAGCAGAATTGGCCTGCACAATAAATGAGGCGAGTTAGCCTTTCCCTGGAGGTGTTTCTGTCTCTTGGCTACAGAAAAGTAACGCAGTTTGGCCGCGAGTGAACGTTTTACATTATATAAACCAAGCAAAACATGTTTATATAGCAAAGGTTTTCTGAAATAACCTCTGGAAGTTCTCACAACATAGCAAGTCTAGAGTTTCAGTATATATTTCAGTAGGAACAAAGACACACTTGCAGTATTATCTTTTTCCTCTGTCCTTCCAGTGTTGATACAGAAGACAAAATCCGCAAGTCTCACCCCTACACACCTATTATTCTAGGCTGTATGTGTCATTGCCACGAAGTTACACAGCTCCGTAAGTGCAGAGTAAGCCTGGAGAATTCTGAATGCCATCTAAACCAAATATATTCGACACGGATACCAGAATCTGGAAACAATAAAAAGTTTGGGGATAGTCACATGAGACTGACTGCCAAGTTAAAGTAACCATGTATAAATTACTGATACTCCTGGGGTGCAGCAGAGAGTTTTAGTCCCCAGTTCTTGGCTAGCCTCTTGTACAAACGACTGTCCTATTTTATACCAGCTCTAACAGAATGAAAAGCAACACTTTTGATGAAGTCTTGCAGCTGATGCTCACTTAAAAAGAGCAAGAGAAGACAGGACATCTTCAAGCATTGTGAATGGACTAGAGGGGTTCTTGTTTGTTTTTAATTATGTGGCTTATTCATTAAAAGGTTAAGCTCCTGCTGTGTTTTTCTCACGCCACAATTTCATGCCACAGTTGGAGCAACAGCTCGGCTGTCAGGTTGGAGGTTGATCAGGGAATTGCTTGCACGGGCCAGCTCTGCGATGGAGACTCGTCCTCTCTGTTTGATGTACTGAGCCACAGCAGCCATCTCCTCTGGAGTGATGTAGATGAACTTTCCTCTGTCATCAATCACACCTACAGGGGGAAAGAAAGGACCCTGAAGTCAGCACTTTGGCTCCTCTCACTTCCTGACAGACATCAGTCACTTCTTTTGGAAGGGACGTGCAAACTGCTGAGGCTGCACTTCGTATCTAGGGCAGGCAGAACAACGTGCAAGCAGTCAGGCTTTTATCTCCTCTCTGCTGTTAGGTCTCTGAGCAGGGCTATGACAATAGCCGAGTGCCTTGGTAAGACTAATTTCGTTCAAAGTAACACATTCTTTTCATTGTGCGCAGCTAGCTGGGAGTACCACAGCAGCTACTTCAGGGACGTAGTTTTGGTGCTGATCTTCTGGGCCCAGGCAGCTGGTGGAGAAAGGCAGAGCAGGAGCAGGGGCCAGGACATGATTCAAAGCTCCTGCAGGGCCCAGCTCAGCCATTCTAACTTACCCTCTAAAAGGGAATGAAGCTCAATTTCCATATTTCAGCTGCTCCGTCAAGAGCGAGAATCGATCTCTCTGTTCTGAATGCTTTTACAGGACCAAATGCGAGGCAGGGTGCCTCACTGGCACACCTGTTAGGCCACAGACATAGCCAGCACAGTACACATCCTTACGCTTTGATACAGAACACTTTTAGGTCATTTGAATGGGTATCCACGTGTACACAGCAAGATAGGTGTTTCCCAGTCATGACCACGGTATCAGGAAAATAAATGTTTGCATTGGCACTACTTCATCCTCGGAAAGAAAAAGACTGCCCAGCAATAAAACAGACTTGTTCAGACAGGGAGCTACCCACATGCTTAGTCTCAGCTTACATTCTGACTTTAATTGCGTGCATACATGGCTAGGAACAAGCACTTCACTTACTACAACATCCTGGAGCGCTCTGGGATGTTTGCTTCTCCCACAGCGTGCCATAACCCAGGCCTGGCTTTAGCCACAGCACCTTTACAACAGGCTTGCAAACTACCCCAAAACATCCAAGAGATTCAAATTCAGATTTCAGAAGACATTATTTGCAGCTGGTTGCTCAGCAATCCCTTCAGGCCTTCAGCAGGGCTCAGTCAACATGCAGAAGCCTTGTGCTGGTTCCTGAACTGTTGTGGACATTCACCCCCCCACACCTCTGTATAAGGTGTCATAGAGGCAATCGCATCCCGTCGTGCTTTAAACAGTAATTTCATGGCAGCTGAAGCAGGGATAATAAAAATATCTATTAATCAAGTCCTCCTAGGATCCTGCACAGTTTAAAACAGAAATTACACTGGAAGTCTCTCTCTACCATAGTGAAGGCAATTTCTGCACCACCTATTTAACAGCTGCAATAAAGTCCCCTTGGTGTTTTGGCTGTCACCTGTTAGAGTGCCATCTGCCATCAGGTCCTGGATTCTGTTAATCGCATCCTGTTCAGAAGAGAAAAAGGAATAACAAACTCAACTCATCAAGAGGGAGGCAAAAAACATTTCACATGTTCAGATAAACTACAGATGGAGGCTTACATTTAATTTCTCAGTGTTAAAGACTTCAGTGAAGGACACACATCAGTATTTCCACACAGACAGATGCAATAAGCCCTTTGGTCTTAGGAGGATGAAGTAAGCTTTTGCATTTTGGGGTGTTCAAATAATTTCCCTACCCCCAAAAGAGACTTTTATTGCTAAGTTACCTGGTTGTTTCAAGGAATGGGGGATGGTTATAGAAATCTTTCCAGGGAAAGGCTGTATAGTGCCAAAGCAACACGCAAGTCCCACGAAGTACACTGAGGTGCTTCTCCAAGAACCTGGCTACACTCAATACATTCCAGAGCTTCTTATACGTTTTCCTGCTCCATTTAAGAGGAAACCTCTTTTACCAATCCAAAGCAACAACTTGTTGAATTTATTGCTGGGTTAACTCTATAGTTACTTCAAACATGCAGTTCCACTACACTTTAAGCTAGAATCATAGAATCATTTAGGTTGGAAAAGACCTTTAAGATCATCGAGTCCAACCGTTAACGTAGCACTGCCAAGCCCACCACTAAACCATGTCCCTGAGCACCACATCTACTCATCTTTTAAATACCTCCAGGGATGGGGACTGAACAACTTCCCTGAAGTGGCTGAGCCTTGGTTTCCACAGTTCTGCCTCTCTCCCTTTCTTGTATTTATGTGACTGCAGAAGCAAATTATAGTTTAGATTTCAACGAGATAAATTCCCTTAACTGACTCACTGCATGCTTAAATGAAGTTCTGGTTTAAGAGAGAGGCAGGAGCACAGCAGCCTGGACTTAGAGCACTGTAAGCTGCTGAGAAGGGGCACTCCAAGATCAGATTAGCTACAGCACAACAGAAAACACTGGTCACTTAGAAATAGATGTCAAATGTGCTCCAATTAAAATAAACCAAGCCATGACTATTCTTGAGAGTCAAAACATAAAATGTTTAGAGAACAGAAAAAGGACAGAGGGAAAAAAAAAAGTACAGATATCACACCATGAGCTCACTTGGACAGGCTTATATGGTGCTGAGAGGGACAATTTTCTTCAGCAGCGCACCAGAAGATACCAATTCTTAAACATTCTAAGAATACACATGCAATTGGAGCAAAACACCTCATCTATCGATCATCTGCAAACATAACAACATTGTCCAATTATGTAGGCAGTGTCTGAATTTGCTTCTAGCTCTGCTTTTCATTCCCAAGTACACTGAATTGCTCTATTACTACATTTGCAAACACTGTAGGATCCATTAGCCAACAGGCAGCTGTGCGAGAGACAGGCTGAGCACTTTTCACTGAAACAATCTTGTACACCAACAATTCTTCACTGCCTGGCTGGTACTTGGACGAATGGCCACCTTTTTAGAGCTGACTTTGCTGGTCTTCACCAAAATCCAAGCATTTTCAGTAACGCTGAGACACTTGCATAGATGTTACCTGGATTTACCCACTTTCTCTCCTGTCCTTTTAAACTAATTGCTTGTACTTGCACCCCGAAAGTTAGTACTTACCTGCGTTCTTAAACCCAAATGTGAAGCCAAGTCCTCCAGCTGGATTACCTTTGTTTTCTACGGAAACAAACAAGAGTTAAATGCAGCTGATGAATTAGAGGGTTAGCATATTTCTTTTCCTTTTATACAAAAATGCATTTAATAGACAAAGTAGAACCTGTCATTCTAACTAACTTTTCCTAATAAGCACTTTTCTCTGACAAAAAACCTCTAACTTAAGTTACTTAAATCAGTAAATGTGGAAAGACCGAATGCTCTGACCCACTTAAGTGAAGACTCAAACACATTTGCCAGTGTTCATCCTGAACCTTCTCTTAACATTAGGAGGCCAGGACGAGCACAAGCACAATAAACAGCCATGGCTCTCTTCTCCCTGCCACCTGAGTTTCCCAACTGCTACCTTCAATTTCCAGCAGGCTTTAGCAAGATCCCTTTTTGTTTGAGAGATGTTTCAAAGTACATTTTAAAATGATCAGTGGTACATATCAGCGCATACATAAAAATCCAGACAAGACTGGCAGCATTAAGCGCTTTAGTCTGTTTTACTAATGTCATGTGTATTAACGCCAGAATAATCTTCCTAAGCAAGTGAACACCTTCTTAAAATCATCAGTGTTGGAAGTGTACTGCTAGCACGCTCCAGCACAGGCAGCGTTATGATCTCTGACAACAAAGGCAGAAGCAGGAACTGCAAATTTTCATTTTGCTTTTGACAAGAGATTCTTTCTGCAGCCTCTCTCAGTCAGGACACAGTCACCGCTGCTCACATCTGGTTTTATGTTTCTCTGTAGCTCCAGAGAATTACAAAGAAGACACCTGGTGCACTCGTCTGGAGCTACTTGGTTCCTGTTTTCTTATCTGCAAAAGTTTTAGAAACTCATCTGTTTAGATGCAGTAAAAGGATGCACTGTTTGTAAGGAGCTTGGAAAATATAAAACTTTTGGAAAACTGTTCAGTTAACATTCTGGACTGCATTCCTAAGAGCCACATATGTACGGCCACCAGAGCTACATCTACGTTATCAGATGCAGTGCTTCGGACAATAAATACATTTGTTTCTGATGTTGAGATCACAAGCGCCACACACAGACTTAGTAGTTGTGAAGTTCGATGCAGCCAAGCTAGAGAACTGAATACCATGGACTGAACGCATGGAATTGGAACCAGTCCATGGAATTCAGTTCTCAGAGCTGGGAACTGCCAAGATTCGTCACATCTTCTTTTAAAGGGATGGGGGGGATGGGGGGGGTGCAGGCGTGCAAATCCACATAAACAAGAAAAACAGGATTTAAACCTTCACTTAAAGATATTCACCCTTAATGACCAAGTTTAGTGGAAGCTTTCCAAGATAGATCCTGCTGTGAATAACAGCCCAGAAGGTGGGGTGGAATTAGGATGTATCCCACACACACACTGAAATACAACGACATTGTAAGGTACCAAGCAAACAAAACACTTCACCACATGCTTCATGTTTTAGAGACAGGCTTAACTTTCATAGAGCAACACATGCACATCCACATCTTACTGAATTTATTTAATTTTAGGTGCGATTCTGCTGCTGTCCTCAGCAAGGGATGAAACAGAGCAAGAGCTCTCAGGATTAAGATGAGTAGGAATTTTTTTTTCTTTAGCTTCTAAGCCTCATTTTTCTTAAAGAAAAAACAGGAAGGGGTAAAGCCTCCGAATCTTTCGCTATCCCTTTCAAATGTAGTTTGCTGTTTCAATTCACTGGCTGTAATTCAGATGTATTCAGTGATACACCGTCAGGCTGGGTGAGCGCAGTGTGATGGGCAGAGCGCAGGCTCCTATTTCCCTGGGCCAACAGAGCTAGTGCTGCACAGCAAGGGAACAGCTCAGCCCCTCTTTAACTTCATTATTAATTTTTGGAAGCGCTCAGAGAGCCTACAGAGCTGGTCTGTAAGGTGTGTCGTGCAGCTACAGCACTGCTAAGTAAAACCCTAAGGCTCCCATTAAGAATTGGTTATTTTGCTCCTCTGAGAGCAGAGGAGTCAAGTCTGTAACGTGAGGACCGGCCACCGCAAGAAGGGAACGCACAGGATTGCAACGGCAGCAGAGACAATGCCACCGCCTGAGGTGTAACGTGGTGACATTGCAGTTGCGGGGCTACTACGAAACCCCCAAAGGAAGGGAGATGCTCAGCTTTCAGAAAAGCAGAATCAGGGAGCGTCAATCCTTTCGGTGCCTTTAAGAAAAATTCCATTTAAAACAATCCCACGAGGCAGAGCTGGAGAAGAGAGGCCACATTTTATTTCAAACACTCTGAGGAATGAAACATGGGGTGAGCTATCTCCAGTCAATTATATCAGTAAAGTAAGTTATTCAGCAGAAGAGCTAAATTAAATTTTATTTTTAAAAAATGCCAGCTGCCTTAAATTTATGTGTTTTTCAGACAGCTATTAGCAGCTTAGCACTGCTTCTTGATATAAGTCAACAGTTTCTGTGAGCAGAACAGAAGATGAGAGCAATACATAATCTATATATTAAGCATACTTTCAAGATTAAAAAAAAAAATACTAAAACTTGTAAAAGAAAGCAATGTCCCAGTTCTGCAACTCATCTCTACATAGGAAATCAGGTGTCGAAGCACTTCTGAATTAGGTTTTCAGCCCATGCTTAATTTCTCTGACGTCAAGTAGAAGTGACTAATATAAAACTATACATATGTGCTTAAACACTGAACTGAGAGTTTGTGACTAATCTGTTCCATCCATCACAACCACCAGGGCAACGTGCAGAATCAGACCCTACCATGTTAATCCCTTGGAAACCCTCCCAATTTTCACGGAAGATCCCAAGGGACATTGAAATATCCTATCGTTCTACCTACTGTTATTGATAAACAAGCTGCCCGAGGATAAAGAACAGCACATTTTTCTTAATTCAAAGCTTGGCTGTATCTTGAAAGCCTTAGATGGGAACAGGTGAACTGGGATCACATCGTACCATGTAGTTCACTTCCACCGACAGTAATTGAAACAGAGGGTGGTCTTAACAGACACGGCCCTTTCAAAGTTCCCCTCCCTTTCAAAGAAATCTCTGCGGCTTCTGTGGAAAACAGAATATTGAAATTGTTGCATGGCTGCAAAATGAAATGCGCTATCTGATGGTTCATCTTCACTCCATGGTTTCACTTAGGCTCTTTAAACTTGTTGTTTAAATCTATTCTCAGTTGTCTCATCCGCTTTTGGTGGTGCTTCTGCTCAGAGCTGACTGGCTTATGCCAGGGACTTGGTTACTGAAGAGGGGCTATTTTCATTTGGGCTGCGGCAATGAAGGTAAGTCCTAAGTCCGAGTGCTACTAGCTTAGACATTTCCAAATGACCCCCCCAGAGATCCCGTTGATCAGCAAGCACTTGACAGATGCAAACCTAGCAGCCTCTCTCACTGTGGCCCGATGGCAGTGAGATATACCACTGAAAGTGCCAGTGACACAGGAGGCAGAGAGCAGCACAGCAAAAGATGCTCGCACTGTAGCTTTGCAGCGACTCTAGAAGGATCGAGCCGTTGTTCAAACTTGCATGGCAATCACTCAAATTGACTCCTTGCGGAGAGTTACCCATGAGACAGATCTGTTTCTAAGTCCAGGGTTTTGCTGAGACAATGGACACGCAAAACTGGACCAGAATGGGAGATTCTGGATTAACAAAATGATTAGGAGGTAGCTAAATATGCAAGTGATTTGCTTATTAATAAAGCCTTTCAAACACATGCCATACATTGTCAGATAAGAATCCAGTTTCCAGTAAAGGAGGAAAGGCATTAATCAGGACAGAAGTTTGGCATAATATTGTTAGAGTAGAAAAATGCATTTGACCTTTGATATACCAATAGTAGAGAAAGAAGCATTTGTCCTTACAGATCAGAAGTGGAAATCCTCATGAACACACCACAGGTTTTAAATAACCAACAATACAATATCATGAAAGGGAGACTAACACACCCTGTTAAAAACACATGATCTTCTTATATACCCCTTCCAAACATTAAGACAACATTGCAAATTGCACAGATAAAAACAAGAAAAGAAATCACATGAAAAGTTGGATTGACCTTCACAATGCCAGTGTTTCAGACACAAACACATCCTGCATGCAGGCCACATGCTGGTACAGCAATTCTCATTCACGCTGAGCTGAGATGTAGAGATTGTTTTCTAAATCAGTAGCTGATGTTCACAAAAAAAAGTCTGAATTGTCCCAAATCCCAATCAACAGCAAACACTGCTGTTCATAAACTCTGAGGGTGATCCACCAGGTGCAGAGTTTATAACGCCTATCCTTATGAAAGAGGGTAATAGCTACAATCCTGCCCCCAAAAGCCAAGACAGAGCTATAATTACAAACCATTTTAACGACAACGGACATGCTCGTGCATGCTTAAGTAAATAATGCAGGCTTTATCTAAGGAATCACTTTTGTTACTTATTGAATACTTAAGTAAGTCAAAGAGGAAGTAAAAATTTCCCTTGCTTTCTGCAACTCAGCTCTTTGAACAAGGTATTTTACACAATCTAACAGGTATGGAAAAAGGAGAAAGACCAGTGGTAGCTTACCTTAACGTATTCAAGAAATTCCATTAGAAAGCTGCGAGACTGGATACAGCAAGGAAAACAATTGTTATTTTAAACTCATGAACATTGAATGCATTGCAAACTTGCTAAGTACAAATACTATGAAAGCGTTTAGCTTGCATGCTTCCTAAGTTTTAAACATACACATTGACAGAGATAATGAACTGGGAAAAAAAATAAGTATCTAGGTTTAATCTTAACAAGGAATTTATGATAGGTATTTTCTAAGACAGAATATGGCTCAAGTATAATTTGTGTTTAAATGTTTTCTGAAAGGAAATCATGGAATCTTTTATTCTTCACAAGATCTATACCCTGAAATAACCACATCTGGGTGAGTTTGTGCATTGTGTATTAAGTTACAACCAGACACAGAGGACGTTCTGTACAGAGGTGAAGTACAGAGTGATTCAGGAGACGGCTCATGCAGATGGTCAAGTGTAGCATGCAGCTGCGCAACACATGTGGAAGCTCAAGCCGTTTTCAAAGCTATGCACCTGAAATCCGGCATTTTAAATTAAGTGGCTCAATTTTCAAAGGCAATGCAAACAATGCGCGTTTAAGGTAACAGGAGATCAAATTACTCCGCAACCCTGGAAATCAATCAGCCGTAATTAACTGCTTAGCTCTAGACTCAGGAACTCAATTTTCAGCATGAGTTTCAGCAGGCTAGCCTCAACAACACAAGGCAGACTCAGCTATTGTAAGAGGATACTAAACCGCTTCAGTACATTATCCATCACATGGCAGAAGGGTGGCTTGCCATTTCTGCAAGGCTGGTGTCTCCAAACAGCTGTGTACCTATGATGGTTTCTGAAGGTTACTTGCAAATTGCCTAATATGAAAGTTCAATCTCCCCACTCCTACCAAAGATATCTTATACTGAGATCCAGGCATCATCAACTGCCTGTCAAGCTCTTTTGAGTGAGGAACACCCTTCTCTGTTCCCACATATAGAAAGATTAATTTCATCTTGACAGGCAGCTGTAGGAACACAGACAATAAACACATTCTACCTTTACAGGGTGTCTAAAGAGGAACAATTTAATATTTAGGTATGATCTGATCTTCTAACAGGACACACATTTTTGAAGGAACTCTGAATTGAAAGTATGCATTTTGCTGTTCCCTGCATCTTAGGAAATTCCCCATCACCAGATACAACTTCTCTTGGTGTTAATCCTGGCATGATGGAAGAATTTATCTTAATGGGAAGGGGTCCATAGTGAGAACTTGTGACGAATGTCGTGTTGACTCATTACAAACTCCTCAGCCCAAAGCCTCGCTCAGTCACGCTAAAGACAAATCCATTTAATTCAACAGGGTTGCTTTAGCAGAAGAGCAAATGCACACACAGCCCTGAAAAAAATACTTATCATGAAATGCATTGGACAGCTCAAATTTGGCACCTACAACCCAAGAGCAATTTCAGTATTTGATAGCAATTAAAATCAGTCTAACAGGTTTTCAGCAGAAGATTAAGAACACTGCCTCCCACAACAGTGGAACTTTTTCAAGTTTGCTGTAATATTATGTCAAGTATCACATTTCAACCACCATCCCCAGCAGCGCGTCTGCAGGCAGCCACAGGAGGAGCATGCTAGAACGTTATGCACGAGTTTGACATACTATCAGTAGCAATCATTTGCAACACTGAATGCAGAGTTTTCCAGCGTACAACCCACAAGCACCTAGGTTGCGTCCTGTGAATTCTCTTAACAGAAGCCTTTTAAGAGAAGAACTTGGTTTTTCATTTGATTTCACAGAAGCTCTAGAAAATAAAACCAAAACCAAGCAATTCCCCCCGAGATATGTGGGCACTACCAAACTCCAAATTTAGCCTCACTTTCATCTGGCCCACTGTATATGGGTAGGGCAGGGCTGACGACAGTAAAGGGAGATGAAGGGAGGAGAGAACTCGTTTCCACTGATACGCATTTGCCTTAGCACTCTAAACTAACTCGTAGGAGCGCCTGGTATGAGGACCTGTAGCAATCCCCAGGAAATACTCCAGGTTAAGCTGTGCCATATACACAATTTAGCTTTGGCAAGCAAAAACATTTGGCTGACTCCTACTTTCAAGTTCATTTTACACGAGACTGAATGCAGTAAGGGCAATCTGAGTCTAACAAAGATAAAGGAAACTGCAGTAAGAGACTAACATACATACCTCTTCCTCCGTCATTGATTCTTCAACCCCTTCCTCTTCAACTATAAAACTCTCCTTCAGCTTCAGGTACTCTTCATACTCTCTCTTCTCCTCTTCTTCCTTTGCCTTCCTTTTCTCCTCTTCCTGGACAGAAAAGACGACAAGTGGTCAGTTCACCCCTCCCCAGATCAAGTTTAGTTTTAAGTTAAGTAGCATCTTCTTTATCTGTAGTCTGGTTTTACTAGGACAGACAGCAGATAAAAGTTTTCTGAAATGAGTCTAAGTTCTCCCGTGATGGCATCATTAATTTACACAAGCCATCCTTAAGGTAGTAACCATCTCACATGGTAGTGTAAGCTTGCACACAATACTCCTAGGCTGGTTCTTAACAGATCTGGCACAGGGGACAAAAATCACTCTTATATAGTGACCTGCTTGCTTAATTTGCATGAATATATTTCTTCTGCAGATCCCGTGACAGGAAGTCCCTGCCCCTAACTGTACTTTGATGCAACATCCACATTTTCAGTAACTGGCCCCAATTCTGTTCTGACATGCACTAGTGTACATTGGGAGCGATCACAAAGAATCACTGGTGTCCACCTGTGTGTGAGAACAAGCTGGCCTGTAAAAGTTTCAAGTAAAATCTCTTTCTCATGACATACAAGCAAACTATGCCTACATGGAATATAAAGAACTATACAAAGTATTTTAGGCATAGAGGACAAGGTATGATTGTATTAAAAAAGGGTTTTTTTTTTACATGTTTGATTGTTAACCAAAACCTAAAGGCTCTGCTTTTAGTTATTTGCAATAAAAATACTTTCAGTTACCTACCCTGAAAGAAATGTTAAAGTCTAAAAAAAAAAAAACCCACATAAATAATGCCAACCCAGAAAACTCCAAGCCCGACATCAGTGAAATGGTGAAGCATACTAGGTTATATACAAAGGTTGCACATTCACAAAGCAAAACTGTGATTAAAAGTTTTGGAATGTGATAGATTACTTGAAAAATGTTTCAAATAAGAACAGGTTTTTACTGCGAACTCATAAATCTACAGCTTTCCATGATTTTCTTTGAAAATTTGTTTTGCTCTTCTCCAAAACACTTTACACATGTAACTTCTCACAGAAGAAAAATGTTTCCTTACAGAACAGTGTCTTCCACAGCGAAATTTATGTTTGTACAGCACCTGGTACAGTGAGATTCCAATTTAACTGGTCTCTGGTTGCTATCACACTGCAAAGGCTTGATCAAAACTTAGAAAGACGAGTTCTTCAAATTTCAGTTACAATCTCAGGGCATTCCTTTACTATTAGCACACAAATTGATCTCTTAAAGAACAACTATATTGATTTCTAAATGTTTGCCATGCTGCATCTCTGACACTAATACGGTAATTGCTTCCTCAAATGGCTGGAAAGCAAACACTTGTTCCATTAAGACAGGAAGAGACAGGAACAGGTCATTAAGTATATTCAAAAATGTCTGTATTAAAAAAAGATGCTATGTAAAGCCAAAACAAGCAAGATACCAGAAATGGGGATGAGAGGATAGCCTTTCAATAAAAACCAAAGAGAAAGTGTATTTGGTCCCAATTGTATTTAATCAAACTCCCAGAAAGTCACAAGAAGGAATGCTACCAACATGCAAGTATGAGAAAAACAGGACTGAAAGTATCTTACTGTATGTGCAAAGCCAAACCCTTTTTTTTAACCGCTATCTCACGAAGAAAGATCTGAGGAAGCTTTGGAGAGAAAACAAGACCATTTTCTAGGTCATTCATCACCGTAGTCATTATTAGCAAAAAGCCCAACAGTAGATTTTTCTCTTATAAGCGCTATAGGTGCCAAGAACAATATAACCGTATTTCATTTGGAAGTGAAGCAATTGTTCTTTTCTTGTAAGTGCATTAAATTTAATTTTGATCCTGGAAATACAAGAATAAGGTTCTTCCCCTGCTCTATTACAGAGGTTGTAATTCAACAGGATTTGAAATGAGAAAAAAAAAAAAAAAATCACAAAACTTGAAAATTGCTTTGGCAAATAATTTCTAGAAGGTTCTACAAAAAAAAAAAAGAAACAGAAGACACTGTCCCATTTATAACTGAGAGCAACAATAACTAAGAAATATTTTCCTTCTTTCTGGAAGGTCTAACAACAAATGAACAAGACTCATTCCTGTCTTCCTTACCTACCTGCAGAACAGTACCTTCAATTTTATTAGGGCATGCCAACACATTACTATCAATACTTCCATTTCTAACATATGCAGAAAAGCACCTCTGCTGTGAGACTGGCAAAGCACTCAGCTACCAGTCCCTCTTTTGTAGTCGCCTTAAAAGCCAACATGAGTTTGTTTTCCAGATCCTAAATGCTGACGCTACGATGAGCAGAGCACTTCCAGGTGTCTGAGCCACTGCTTTGGTAGCTAAAGTGTGTCAGCCCTCAAAGCCTTATGTTTCCTGGTGGTTGCAGCCTCCTCCATAATACTAAGTATTTCCAGAAGCTTTTTCATCTAATAACTAAAAATCCCAGCCACTTCCTGCACAGTCTCACACGCTTTACTACCTAAATTCACCTATGATTCAATCTCTAGAAAAAGACGGATTTAGCCAAACTGTAAACTGGGTCAAAGCCAAGAGGAGAGAGGACTTTGTACAACGGCACTGGGAGAAGCGACCAGCAAGAGCACTGGAAGCTGAGCAGAGGGAACCCTAGCAAAGTCAGGCTGTCTGTTAACACTTATTCTCAGCTATTTTTTTTCCACCATCATGCTAGCACTCTTCTTTCACACACTCGGGTCATGCAGCAGTTGCATGGTAGGTGCAGGGTCAAATTTAGGCAGGTTGCATTCCCACAAAAACCAGTCTGTCTGTATGCATAACCCCCTCACGGAAACACTCTCAGCACCCCAGGGGCTACTAATGAAACAGAGACCAGTACTTACTTTATGCAAGTCATACAGGGGGCACTCAGCTCAAATATAAATTTAAAAAACCCACATCTTTGCTAGTCAGGTTTCTTGCCCCTCCCCATTCTGATCTCATTAACTGCAGTGGAGTTAAGTGGTAAAGCATGTGGCTCAGAAGAGAGATAATAGCTGGGCCACCTCCCTTCAACGATGGGTGGGGTGGTGGGGAAATCCCAGCATCATGGAAATTTAGTAACTGCAGATGCTCACCTTCAGCTAGTTGCCTTTTTTTTTAAGCAGGTTCACTTCTCTCCTCACCCATCTAAGTGTTACCCAAACTGGGGGCTTGCTACAGTGTAAAGATTTCTTTTTCATCAATTTACTATACTGCGTGTAAAGAACAAACTCTCCCACTTTGAGAGTGTCTTTACTGAAAAAAAAAATAATAAAAAATAGTCACTCAGACCTTTCTTCCTTCTTTCCTTTTTCTGACAAAGTGTCCACAATATCACTGCTGGATCAACTCTACTTCTGTGTGCTTGCTGAGCCACATGTGCCACACTGTGTGGCAGAGACCCCAGAGCTTCCAGAGCTCCATGCAGCCTGTGGATCGCCAGCACTCTGGGAGACACTTTTCAACACCCTTACCCCTTCCTATACCTGATCTGGTCAGCACTAACTTCCCACTGCACCCAGTCCCAGTCCTTCCACTGCTCTCCAGGCTCCCTCCATCCCATCTGCCCACCAAGGACCTGGATTTGCTGCGAGGCTCCTTTCAGATCATTACCTTCTTTTCATCTCTGACCTCAATCACAATTATTATTTCCACGACCCCAAAAATATTGTGTCAACTGCACAAGAGCCCAATCTTTTACCAGGTGAAACCCACGGCATCTTGAAAATTCTTTTAGGCTTACAACTGGAAGCAGACCTTGACTTTTGGGTTCACAAATCCCTCTTGAGTCCTGGGATGCTGCTTGAGTAATTGCACTGTTCTGGCTGGTTGACAGATTACAGCCTTTGGAGGTTTACCATGCATTACTATTTTTAGCAAAGGGTGAGGACCCTTACAATACCGTCCAGCAAGAAGATCCTGAACCACCATTTCTAGCTTTCATTGCAGTAACCCATTTAAGGTGACACTGAGACTAAGCGATGTTGGCCTATAGAGTAAGTAGCTTTTCTGAGAGCTTTGCCTAAGCAGCTTTCCCAGAGAGGAAACTGTTAGTTGTGTGCTGTGCCAACTCTCCTCCAAATCAGATAAAGGACCAACTTGCTGACAAACAAATCATTTACAGGCAGCTTATTCGACTGCTAAGTGGAAGAGATCTCATTGCTAGTGAGGAAGGTAGAGCAAACACTGGACTTTCTTCAACCACCACCTGCTACCAGCTGTTCATTGTTTGTGGCTGTTTCCTTAACATGCAGAATGAGAAAGAGCATACTGCTCCCTATGCCAAATGCTTTGAGGTTCATGGACCAAAGAAATCCCCTCCTTGTACAGCATCCAATTTTTGTGCTGTTAGTACAGGTTCTGCAGGAAGAAAAAAGGGACTTTACAATAAATAATTTGGCATAGAGCAGGTGGATCTCTAAGATGCCTGCCCCCCTCACTGTTTAGACACACACACAAAAATACCTTTAGTAAGACAGAATAAGTGTTCTTACAAGTCCTCATCCCCTCAAAATCAGAGTAGAATGAGTTTTCTGCAAGCTTTTCAACTTGGACTTCCTTAGGAGAAATTAATTTTCAGGAAAGTACACACATTTGAAAACTGATGCTCCAACTGAAACTATGTAGTAGTCTCTATCAGCCTCCAGAAATGCACTGTTTGTGTACGAATAGTGGATATAAATGCCAAACAGATAATGACAAGCTCTGCTGAGAGGCACAGAAATCTCGATGTTCACATAACACTCCACATAATAAAATAACTCAACAATCACCATTTTAAAACTTGGTGCCTATTCTTACATGATCAGATACCAAATCAAAGAGCCAAAACTTTAGGGTCTTAGTTCTCAAAAGCTTCAACAAGACCCTTGGGATCACTAGCCAATCCTCCATTCCTATAGCTCTGAAGATCCAGATCATTTTTAATTTAGGCACTTAAATGCAAAACTGAAAGCCTAAATGAAATTGCCCTAGTTTGGAAACTTGGGCACAGCTGTGCTTGAGCAATACAGATCTTTTTAATGTAACAGTGAATGAACACCAGACCCCACTCCTGCTGTGACCTTTTATTTCACAACAGTTAAAAGCTTGCTCGCTGGAAGACTGGTAGTTTCTCTACTGCATCAAGCTATGTTTTGAGAGCAGTCCACTCTGCAATGGATTTACAGGCAACACGCCCTCTTCAACGCTGCATTTTAGTAAAGAAAAGCAATCACTGCAAGCCCTGCATCTACACAAGCAGTTTCCTTAGCATGGCAAAGCTAGGCTGAGGGAGCAAAATCTACAAAAATCCCTGTGCACAGGGGGAAAGGAAAAAAAAAAAGCTCTTGTGCGAGCAATCTGCAAGGCTTTGTATGAAGACACTGTTTTGCAACATCAGAGGAAGTTCGCTCTCATTGATAAGGTGTCGGTTGGTAAACCATCTCACCACTAAAAAACTCCAAGAGTGAAAGGGAAATCCCCAGGGTAAAGCAGAGCTGATGCAAATGCCAATTATAAAGGAGCTTCCTCACATGCATAGCCAATCAGGTCATCAGAACACTGGAAAGGAAACTTGAATTTAAAAATATATGATCTGGTTTGCAACACTGGAGCCAAGGGGCAACCACATTTTATTTATATGTGCATACAAATATATTTAAAATGAACCAGGGGGTTATTTTTCTCAAGAATATGCAAGATTTTAGCCCCTATAATTCCCTTGAAGGTACAGTTCCCACTTGTAGTATAGCACTGTGTAGAGTTGCCCAAAAATAATTGGAGAGAGATAACCCATTTGCTTATAAAACAAAGTGGGTTTTCATCTGACTCAGGAATTCATTATTTCCACTAGATTCCATATCTCAAAAAACTTGAGCAGGGTGTGTGCATGAAAGGGTTAACAGTCCCAATGACTTTATCAAAGATCAACACTGGCGAATTTCTCGAAGATCTGCATGCCACAACATGATTTTCTATCCTCCTGAATCTATTTGGCTTCCCTCGTGGTCTGACAGACTTTTAGATGGTATTTAACGGCGTCGGAATCACTTACTGCTGTTGACTAGGATTCAGCTATTAGTTTAAGGCTGTAGATGAAACGCTGAAAGGAAACTCTACACAAAGCCTACCTCAATGTTCACAGAAGTTAGCGCAATGTTTGTAGCACTTCTTGGGAGAGAGGTTGAAAAAAAGGTTCAACTGAAATTTAGCTAACAAAGCTGGCTGCGCTTGTTTGGAGACTTGCCACCGTCACTATACCTGCAGAAATACTCTGATATACTGGAAAAGGAAGGGAAAAAATGAAACACTCTGACAAATGTAACATTTCTCAGACAAACTTTAGTGATAAACTCTAAATTTCTTGTGCCTTATGGGATTACATAAACTACAGAAATGTCAGTAACCAAACTGCCTCCAAAAATCACACAACCAGCTACCCTCTGTTTTTTCTCTCATGACTATCAATCACTACCTGAGCTACCTTTCATAATTTTGCCTTTCCATCTCCTAACTTATATGGGGGAATAGTATCATCATATGTGTAGTCTACACGGGCTTACTCGTGACAAAACGTTACTTGTGGAAACGAAGAATCCTTTCTCTAAAGGAATGTATATATGACATTTTATCCTATGTATTCTATAAAAAACCACAATAAATCCAATGATTCCTTTATCGCTTATAGGAGCCTAGACGAGCAAAGCAGTATTGACAAAACGTTACTTGTGGAAACGAAGAATCATTTCTCTAAAGGAATGTATATATGACATTTTATCCTATGTATTCTATAAAAAACCACAATAAATCCAATGATTCCTTATCGCTTATAGGAGCCTAGAAGAGCGAAGCAGTATCTTTTACCTCATACAATCAGCCTGTAACAAGACTTGGAAGATAAGATGTTATGATCATACAGACAGGCTATGCTTACATGCACAGTAATCAAGTATCTGTTCATTCAATTTGTTTCCCCTCCTATCACCCAGTCAAGACTAAAACACTGAAGTCTTGTTAATACCATGCTCCCTATAATACTGCTTTCTTTGCTGACTGAAGCAGGAACTCAAGCAACACAGCCTGAACGTGTACAAGTCTTGAATTATTCTGTTTCCTGTTAAAGACTCGGCTGAAGACAGAGACTTAAAATTACTAGGAAACAGTTGAGGATGGACATTAAATATCGTCAGACACATTGACTTTGATCCACGCTCAAAATGTTCAGCCGTTACTGAATAATCAACTTGTCTTACACCTAAGTAAAAAATAAAACATTGAAACATTTTCCTCTGAGTAGCAGAATAACATTCGTGATGTAGCCTGGTGGGTTGGTTTGCTGCCTTGAAAAAGACTACTGGGAAAAACAAACAAACCAATCAACCAAAAAAAGGTTAAAATCACAGAATTTAAATAGCCAAAGAAGGTACTGGCTAAAGTGAATAGCAAGCTAGATTCAGGCATCTGAGCAATTTTCAAAATTCTAGTAAGTACTCCTTTAGACTGCTGTGCAAAAAATTTAAAACACAAACCAAACCAAAAATCAGAGCCGTAGTTTATATTCCTCTTTTTTCACTGAACCTTGCAAAATGGAGGTGGAAGTGTTTTACTGAAGTCCTTACTAGGAATATTGAAAATTAAGATAAAAACAAATAAGAGTTTCCTCATTCAACCAAAATAAATTACTCAGCCCTAAACTGAAGTGAACTTAAAAAAAAAAGTTAAATATGTTAATAAGCACCTTCTGTGTGAAGAAATCTCTAGTTAGAATTTCACTCTTATTTTCTACTCCATTTTTCAACCGTGCCTGACTGATCCTGATGAGCCAGCCACATTGCTAAACCCCAGGTCAAACCCATAGGCAATCAACAGGATAACATCTTCGGCCTGGGCTACAGCTTCTTTTGAACAGGCTGGCCAAGCTCAACTGAAATTTGCTTAGCAATTCACCTGCCGTGCTGGCTACCACTCTGGAAGGAACTGAAATCCTGTTCATTAGCCTCCTCTAAAGGAAGTGACACACAAACAATGCTAGTGTCCAGCCAGTGTGTCCTTCTAATTCCCCCAAAGCATTGGAGTAATTTGGTTCATTTCAACTAACTCTTCAGGGTTTCAAGGATATTAATTTCCCAGAACCTTAGGAAAAATATTTAAAAAAAAAAAATTAAAAAATAAATAAACTGGGGAATTGGGTGGAGACAAAACACTTAAAAGAATACACCACTGGAGGGAAAATTGCCATCTGAGTTACGTGTTATGCCAAGCCCCATGGCAAACATGTCCTCTACAGACAGCCAGAGCTCATCTTGCCTCTCTCCGAGCTGAAAGCACGAGAGGGAGAAATTGGCAATACTTAGGAGAAAAGCAGAGTGGTTGCAGGGACCACAAGGCAGAAGCCAGTGCTACTGAAGTGTGTGGGCAGGGGAAAAGCAATAGACAGGGATCCAGAGGAAGGCAAGTCTGATAGTTCTGCTGTTACAAAACACCTTGGCTAAGCACAGGAGCGGCTCAGACTAGTTGAGATCAGTTAGTCAACCTCAGGGTTCATGCTTTGACCACTACCTGGTACTTCTAAATTTGTACACCTTTCTCAGAAGGGCAGCTGTGGAATAATCAGTCCCCTGGAAGTTTGTTCAAGTTGCTCTGCAAGTCAAAGTCTCGAGCTATGCTACATATCCTGATGTTGTAGTACTGACACTCTCTTCATGCATTTCAATTTCTGAAATTCAGGAGCCTTCTACTGATGAAAAGGAAACAAGAGAGAGTTCAGAAGACAAAGGATTTTGGGGAGCGATAACCCCAGAGGTAAATGTACATTCCACAAAAGATCTCATGGATACAATCTGTGTGTGTAATGTATGGGAAAAAAAAATTTAAAATTGCTTTATCCTGCCTTCATGCTCCCAACATGAAAGAAAACATTGTCTTTTCCTCTTTTAAAATGTTGTGAGCAGCACAATTCACTTACACAACCTGTGCTTAGAACAAATTAAAATAAATCTGCTCACCACAAACCAGAGACACAAATTTCCATGCATATTTAAGTAACCCAAAAAATTGACACTGAAAGCTGGGGGGTACGCTCCCCTGGGACGGCAATTAATCAGCACAGGATTGTGCAGAACACCTTGGTTCTTGCCTCCAGAAGCACGTTGCAAAGCTACCACACAAATTGCTCAAGCACCAGAGAGCATGAAGCTCGTTCCTAGTTCTTAGCCAGTAGCACTGATGCCCAGAATACACAAAGCAGCTGTGAAATAACTTTGCCTCCCTCACTGATGAAAAGTATTCAACAAAAGCATTTCAAGTGCACAGTACCTGTTTTTCTGGGTCACTCCTGCTAACACACACCTTCGTATGCATAGTTTAGAAATCTTTAATTGTGAAGCACATGTAAATTTGTATAATTAGAATAAAATCATACAATTTTACATAACAGTTGCAAAATCGGTTGCTGTTGTCTTTCATTTTCTGCCCCGCTGGTTACAGCTGTCATACAAGCAGTACTAACGAGTGTAATGGAACAGAGGCCAGGTGAGATTGCGAAATCTCCTTCGTTAAGAGACTTCATTAAAGCTGGGCTGGTCAAGGACCCGAGCAACCTGCTCTAACTGGATGTGGTTTGAGCAGACGGATAGATCAGATAGTCTCTGGAGGTCCCTTCCAACCTAAATTATTCTATGATTCTGTACTAATCAAACTTCTCCTGTCAGATACCAAGCAAGCAACCCTCAAAATTTCTCTTGCAACCAGGTACAGCTCCTTCCTTCATATACCTGCACTTAAACAGCTCCCAGACAAACTAAGGGCCAACTTTATCATCTGTGTTTGTCAACATAACAAATTGACCAAACAATCTGACGCTATGGCATACAGCAGTAGCAGATCCACTACCAGCAGGCTGGGTTTCGTTTTGCCCTACACTCGACCGTGGGTGGGTGCTTGCTGCTAGATGTGTGTACCGATGTCTGGAGCAGTTTTCATTCCTGCCAAGCACTTGGGGGAACAAAGCTGGGATCTACAGTTGAAATAACTGAGTATTACTGTAACTCAAACAAAATGGAGCAAAAATTAAAAAAAAGGCTAATAAAAAATGTATGCAATAGTAATGAAAAGCAAAGGGAGTTCTGCTGATCACAGAACTTACATAGAAGCAATCTCAAAGACAAACTTGGTTCAAAATTTCCATCTATAAACACAAGCAATCCCACCTGTCGTTCTTCCTCAAGACGTATTCTCTCCTCTTCTTTCCGCCTTTCCTCCTCTCTTTTTGACTCAAGTTTTTTCCGTTCTTCTCGCTCTGCTTCTTCAGCCTGAAAAAAAAAAAGCCATTATGCAAGCCAAGCCTTACTCTTCCTGAACATAAACTTTTAAATTTCATATTGTGATACCATGGGGGGGGGTTCTTACTATCTTCCTAGATGCATGTTCAGAAACAAATAGTAAAGAGAGTAAGAAAAAGAAGTCATTATCATTTAATTACACACACACCCCCCCCCAAATCTTCAGCAGACTTAACATTACGATAAGTATGGATGCATTACCTGTATCTCAACAAGGGTTTAAGTTTGGTAAATACATATGAGCTTATTACTATAGTGATATTAAGTAATATTGTGTCATGGCATTCCATTTCTCCTCACTTAAAACTGAGTTAGAATGGACTCTAAGGACGGTAAAAAAAAAGGAGAGGGCAATATACACTTTGTAAACCCAAGTACATTCAAATTCATTATTAACCTGGGCAGAATCTCTTACAGAAAAAAGTTGTACTCCTCTCTTCAAATAATTTTATTACTTGTTTTTAAACCAAACCTAGCAAAGAAATTGTTGCAAAATGGGGGGAAAATAAAAAGGGCATTTAGTGTATTGTGTAGAGATTTTTTTAAGTTGTTCTTCAGTCTCTTCAGTATACTTAAATTTGAAAATATATTAAGAGAACAAGCAGAAGACATTAAAATGGAGGATTTGTGGCTTTAAATGTTTCAGAGAAAAAGACTTGACTGAGGAATTTATCTGTCTACATGGGAAAATAAAAATCAGCATGTTTTAAAATGAAACAAAAGATTCCTTACTCCACCAACCGATGCTTATCTAACTTCATTCAACTTTGCTCAAATTTTCCACGAAAAAGAGGCTAATTAAATAGAACGAATATGGAAAGTAATGACAAAATGGTTAAAGCATAGAGTGAGAAAAGGATCGTAATGGAAGTTTATATATAACATAATAATCACGTTTATTGCCAACCACTCTATCTACAGGGCGTACCATTACGGTGTAAAGCAGAAACTGGATTTAAACCTCAGGTGGCACTAACATTCTCAAGATGAGATTTCACTGGCTTTGTTTGGAGTCTCTACACATTAGAAATGCTAGTAGTTTCACAAACCCCGTCTTTTGTAAAATGTGTGAAATCCACCGTGCACTCCAGCCTCTGTTATGCAAAGGCTGTTTAAGTTTTATCTACTTCTTGCAAGCCCACGTTCCAAGTTACAGAACAATACAGAGTTTGCAAAAAAAAATATTGAACAACTAAAAGGAATTAATGCATAACCTGCTGCCATCCACCAGCACACTTCAGAAAGTAAGTTTCAAAAAGCCTGTTGCTTCCCTGGAATTAACAGCAACAGGCTGGGCAAAACTGAAAAAATGTAACAGTATTTAAGTAAGTACTTTTGCATATAGATTTAAGAAAGAACAACTGAAAAGCTACAGTGTGTTCATTCTGCATACTTGGTCTCTGTTTAAGGGCCAAACTTCAACCAAAATCTGACTGCATCAGATGTCTCAGTGGATTACAAGATCTGCTTTTCATCTTCCCCAATCCAGAAAAACAATAAACACGGCTAAACACAGATAAACCCACACAAAGTTTTTTAACTATGACAGCACATGAAACACTGCTCGGGACTGCCCACGATTTTGGTCACAGACCCAGTGTTAACAGTGCTATGTGGGCTTGAGCGTATTTTTAAGGGGAGACAGTACTGACATTAAGCTGCAAGCCAGTGGAAACATCCAATAAAGAGCATTCAAGAGTTTGACTCCTCTCTCCTCCCCATGAGAATGCCAGAGAACCTAATGGAAAGAAAATGAGACACCATTTTCCATGGGCCTCTTGGGATACAACATAAAAAGCTGAATTTACATTTTCAAAACAAAAAAACAACCATTGCAGTGATGTTAGTGATGACACCGCTTTTGCCTTTCTAGAGTATCTGTCATCACCAGTTCTTTGCTGAGTACTGCTATTCAAGTTCTGCTCTAGGCTCCATACGTGGCAGGAAACACTTACCTCCCTCTGTGCTTTTCTGGCTTGTTTCTCTTCTAATTTCCTCTGCTTCTTTGCTCCAATTTTCCCAGACACCTGAAATTCTGGCACCTCCTCAGCATCATCTTCCTCTGCAACATTGTGTTAAAGAGTAAACAATAAATTTTAAATCATCTGTAAAAGTCCCTTCGAGAAACTTTACTGCTTCCTAGGAAAGCAGACGCAGATGAAAAGTAGACACACATACATTTCAGACAAGACCTGTCAGATGGAAAAACGCAAAAAAAAAAAAAAATCACACGGGACTGCCAAAGCCACAGAGCAGAAGTAGCAAGGCAAACACACACTCAAGTGAAGCCAGAGGTAAAAACTGACTTGCTCTTTTGAAGGAAGGCTTCTCATAAACACGTCCTGCATTCCACAATAAAAATATGTACTTTCTCTTATATGTAAAATGTGGTAATGGTTGTCACTATATAACTGCTTAACACCCACCTGCAGAGCCTTTCTTCCCAGTTACCTTTAAGCTTAGCACAACAGACATCCATTCAAAAAGTGGAATTCAGAGGCACTCCGCTCATCCACTAGTTCTAGCCTGACAGAATTAACCTTTAAGGGAGGTGGAAAAATAACCCAAAAAATCCCTGCAATGCAAATCTTGGGCTTGACTGCAATAAAATGACATGTAAATAGTTCCCTGTTTTATGACAACTGGTTGTTTGTAAAGACGATTTCTGCAACTGTGAAAAATGAAAGCTCAAATTCTCAAACGGTGTGCAAATGCATTATATTTCTGCTCATTCGGGGGCTAAGTAAGACTAAAGAGCTTTTAAAGACTGCCATTTCCTCCCCTCTCCCTCAAACCAATGTCTCATGAACATCTGACCACTTTATTTGCCAGTCTAAATTAGTCCTTGATCCTATCGCAGACTGACCTCAACACTCAAAGAGAAAGCATCAGCTCACTTCATGAAACACTACACAATATATAGAGATTCAAGGATCTGAAACAAATGGCAGCATCAAAATGAAAGATCTTTATTACATGGATCCCTTTTTTGGGTAAAATAATTTATACTTTGAGCATCCACAGTGCTGTTATGCTTGATGCTGACTTCAGATCCACACACTTGAAGTCCGTTGGGTAATCTGAAGAATGGCACTGCCAGCTCCTGCGATTTCTTGACATGCAGTGTTTATTTAGGGAGGGAGAAGGGCAGAAGCGTGGAGGCGAAGTTCTTCCTCAGCTATGTTTTAGCCCTCATAACTGGGGGGAAGAAAAACAATTTCCCACTCGCACAAGCCCTGAGCCTTCGGTTTCTAAGATGGGGCTAACAAGAAGAAAAAGCCTGTCGTGTTTGACAACTCATTTCACGAGAGCCTGTGGCAGGAGCTGGAGCTGACCGTTGCGTGGCAATGAGCAGCATTGGTTTGGCAAGGCTGGCAGCAGGACATTTTCTGTAGGGAGCTCTCTCCTTTTCTGGGAGCCCAAAGAGCTGCTATTAAAGGAGCACAGGGATGAACGAGACTCACCCTTCTTTTATATGTAGAATTAGGTTTGAAACACTCTTGTTTTACTAATTCCAATACACAGTACGGTACTATGGTTAAGCCACTGAGACACATCATCAAAAACAAATGTAACTGAGAGCTGTGTAGGTGGCTCTCAAATAACTTAGCTGTTTTCAGGATATGGAAGTTTATATGAGGCAGACTTGCTGAACTGGGCTTCAGAGAATCACTGGTATCTGATTACTGAGATGATCAAAAGGGTTCCCCCTTCCTACACCACAAACAAAGAGAGCAACAGGGGACACTCAGACTTGACACAGTTGCTTCTACAATTTTGCTGAAGCTTAAAATAACTTTATTTATATTTTAAATACTGGGCCAAGGGGAGTTCCAAACACAATGGGTGAGCAACCCAGCATTAGCAGTTATCACTCCAAAATTAACAGTTCAATACTGGTATCATTCTTTAGAAAATTACTTTTGGAAAACACCAGAAGTATAAAACACCATCTACAACACTATTCAACCTGAGGCTCCGAGTGCTTCTTGGATTTCATCTGTATTAAGAGTATCCGAAGTCTAGAAAGGCTTTCAAAGCCTTTTTCCAGTCCTGGATCAAACATGCTTTTTTTCAGTAGTATTTGCTTTCCTCCCATTTGAAGCATCTGATGTGGTCCCTCAAGTACCACTTCCTCCAAGCTTGTTCTAGTGTACGGAGTTACATCCAACAAAAAAAGAGAGACAGTGATGCAGATGCAGCCCATGATTCAGCAGAGCTTTAAGGGTCAACAATGCACTAAACCTGGGTGCAATTAACATGGGCTAAATAAATCTGAACATGCTGACAAAAAAATATAAGCATATGGTAAAAAGATTTGCTGAATCAATTGATTAGAGCAGAATAACTCTACCAAAAGCAGAGTGGATGCTGCACATAGCCAGTGAGAATTTTTTTTTTTTTTTTAAATAAAGAAGCTACTGTTTCAGCAGCTTTTAACAATCACTTTTCACATACTCATAGTTGCCAACACTAATCGACCTGATAGGGAGGTCAGTCCATAGGAACATGCACTCCATCTACCCCTGTGCTTCACATGTGATGCAAGATGTTCAGTTAATTGTGCTCACTTGTTGTAAAAGCAGTTTATCAGCACCCAAAGCACTAGGGTTGGCCAGCCTGCATACATACTCGGTTGGGAAACCTAACAACAACAGACGTCATCGTGTAGTTGAAGCTGAAAATGCATTTTTATTTGAAGGCTGATCTTCTATGGTGCTTTGTACAGTTTATTTGATGTCTTCAAACGTGGCAGTTCCGGGATGTACGTAGGGTTGTGGCAGGAAAGGGAGAGAAGTTTAAGTGCTCCAAACTTGACGCAAGCAGTTTTTCAGTACTGAGTTTCCCTAACTGCTCATAGTACCACAGGACACAGAAGTCCTGCTCCCACTTCAGGACACGGTGCTGATAAAGTACACCAAACAACAGTTTATTTGATGTCTTCAAACGTGGCAGTTCCGGGATGTACGTAGGGTTGTGGCAGGAAAGGGAGAGAAGTTTAAGTGCTCCAAACTTGACGCAAGCAGTTTTTCAGTACTGAGTTTCCCTAACTGCTCATAGTACCACAGGACACAGAAGTCCTGCTCCCACTTCAGGACACGGTGCTGATAAAGTACACCAAACATCGAGGCGCACAGGACCCACTTCACCTGAACACCTGTGACACAACGGGACTCCTTTCAACCACACTCGCAACCCTGGTCCATCTTTACAGAGTCCAGCGTAACTATATCAACGTTTCCGGAGCTTGTAAAGCATTCCCACCAGCATCAGCTCTAAGAGACAGAAAGCAGAAATAGTCTGACTTACAGTGACGCTTTCACACCACTTTACATATTCTGTTTTACACAAACACGGGTTTTGCTCAGCTAGCCAGCTGAGAGGTAGCTTCAGGGAATCTTAGCTCTTCCTTACTGTTTTGAACATACGGAGAGGCAGGACAACAGGAAACAGTTAACAGTCACACAGGTGTTTGAATCTCTTGAAATTTACAGAGTACTTTTAAAAATACTTCCCAATACCATTAGAAAGTGTGCTGGAATGCTGATATTTTCTATCAGGACAGGAATTTACCAGCTGCTGTGTACAAAATATGCAAAAGCTCCAAACAAAACAGCCCACATCATATATTTTAGTTGCCCTTGTCATCTACATCAAAGGGTCCTCTTGCTTCCTCTTAAGTTTTGGAATTGAAGCAAATAGATTCCCCTCCACGAAAAAGGATGCAAGCTGCACATGTGGCTACTCACAAAAAGTCCTTTGGGCACATCAAGCTACTTTATTTACTATTTATGCAGCACCTAACAAAAGGAGTAAGAGAAAGGGGGGGAAGATGCCAGGCAAAACAAACAGTTCATCCTGAAGGCAGAAGACATATGCGTGTTATTAGCATTCAATAGATGTATGACAACAGCCACTGGAAAGGAATCAGTCCACCATATGGAAAGGTGTGGGCATTCATGAGTAATACAGCCCTGCGGTGGTACAATCATAACAATGTTTTTTTTTTTTTAAATTTCGTACCTATCCCATTTAGGAACTGAACAAGATGTTGGCTTATTAATCTCTAGCCACAAAATCAGTCTACCCTTAGGACAGAAAAAGGACAGCAAACAAAGGACATTAGCCCTTTTGAGCAGAAGTCAAATGGCTTGAAGTTTTTTCTCGAATAAAGCCATATGGCATAACTGAGAAACCACACACCTACCTCTTCCACACACCATCTGCGCTTGAAATGTCTCAAGGGCAGACACACATTGTGGATACTTTGATAATACTAAAGTTTCTTTCTATATGAATAGTAGCAAGTCAAAATTAACTTTTGATTCACTACTTAGGATATTAGTAGTCAAAGTTTAACTCTACTAGAAAGGTTTTCTACTGATTAAGCATTAAAATTATTTCAACTACTACATCAATTAATACAGCTCTATTACGAGCTGTTTCACAAGAACAGCATGGGACCACACCAGTGTTTCTAAGTTTATGCATTTTCCAGATCCAAATTTCAGCACAAACACATTCTTCACTTTAACTTATGCACAGTATCCATCACTTGAATGGGGATAAAAAATTGTAGTTATTTTTTATATTTTTTTCTTCCCCCCAAAACTAGCAGAACACACTCACACAAGATTTTTTCAGATGCAAGATTTGAATGTTGGACTTAGAAGCTACATAAAGCAATAATGAGCATTTTAAAATGCCCAAATATATGAGATTCTGATCTCCAAGTCTTGCCAGGCAAAAGAGGAGATGAACATATGATTTGATTTATGTTGAACCGTTAACTTCTTGTTATAATTTTTTATTTCACAAGCTAGAGCACTCAGACTGTCAAAAACTGTTCACTTTATCATTCTGTGTAAATAAAGTAAATTTAGCCCAATGTTCACTGTACTGGATGTTCCTAAGACCTGTGCTCACATGTACAGGGCTAAAAGGTCAGAGAAAAGGCATGCAGATGTTGGGATATTTAACCTTCTGGAGTTATATGCTGCTGCTAAAAGTAGAGACCCTGTAGCTTGTTCCAGTTTGGAATAAAGACTTTTGATAAAACCAGATTCTTTCTTTGATGCAGTCCTTACTTTCTGTTTGTTAAGGGAAAAAAAAAATAAAATCAAAATGTAATAATCCACGCAAAATCCCATTTTTTAGCAACACTTTCTGCAACAAGTCTGAGAGGTCATTTGTTTGTAGGATGTGGAAGTGAGCACCTTCCAAAATTAAACCCTTGAAAGTATTCCCTGGAAATCTATTGGGTTTCTTAGGCTCTCCTGCCACGTCCTTCTCTTTTGCCTCGCTTCTTTATCTAGCTCAGCCTTGCTCAGGACACCCACCTAAGCCTTTCACCCAGAGGGTTGCCCAGTGGTCTTTGTTTTGCTAGGTGGTTTGGAGATCACTATCGTCTCTTACAGAAGTCTATTTCTTTGTAACTATCTTAAATCATGGCGTGGTGACACCCACCAGTTTCAGCCAACAAAAATGCCACCCACTCAAGTCAACAGCAGCAAGTTTTGGTCCAAGACACCACTCCAAGTGATAGAAAACCTGGACTGCAAAACCTGCGTCCTACTCATCAACTGACTGAACAACCCTGGAAAAGGCACTTTGCCGGTGCATGCCTCTGTCTCTCCACAAACTCTTTGTATCGCGTGCTGAGGCAGGCAGGTTTTCTCGCTACATGTTTGTTCAAAGTTACTGTCGGAAATAATGTATAACAGCCCTTCAAGCAAACAGATATTTGCCTCAGATCATCATCCTTGTTATTTTTACCACAGCAGGATCAAGATGACCCAACCATACTTGCCGTTGTTCGTCCCCACGAGTTTCTTGTCACTTGATAGGAAATTACAGTACTAAAACTTTCATGCGAACATCAGATTGCCTGGGTCACTTTCTGCTCCAAGAAGCAAAAAATTTAGTCTTAAGTGAGGTTGTCTTCACCGCAGAGCTCTTTGCAGTGTTCAAGGCACAACGAGCAGGTTTGGAAGCACAAGCTCGACTCAAGAACTGGACAACTGCTTTTTCTGCATATGACCAGCAACCAAACAAAAGCTCTCAACAAAACATCTTTACATGTACCCAAAGGTGATCAAAGTCCAAGTGGATGCACTCAGAGCATCAGGCAAAAACAAGAGCCAAAGACACTCTCCTCAGTCAATAAATAAATGGGATCTGAAATTGGAAAATGACTAATGCTATTTACTCACACTACCCCATGCCCCAAACAACTCGCAACCCAACTCCAATTTATCCCCTTTCCCCTGCTTCCTTCCACTGCTTTGCTTGGCCTCTCCTGCCCTAAATGATTAATGCCTTAAATCCGCACACATTTATGCCTTGCAGTGAGTTTATTTTCATCTTGGCTGTAGCTAGCCCCACAAAGCCACTTCTGTCTGGGTTCAATTTAAGATACAATACAGCTAATGAAGTCTGCTAGCTGGGTTATCAGAAGCAACCTAACCACATGAATACAGAACTCTCCTTCCAGACTCATTTTCCACAGGGAAAGGCATAGGCACCCTGCTACAATGTGCAGAGCAGATGTCCTCCGAGGCACAGAGACTTTAACAACAGTCGCCTAGATTGCATTGGGCTGCAAGAAAGACAGTAATGTTATGACTAGAATTAAGTTGGGCAATCTAAGCCAACCAAACCCATTTTTCTAAAGCCAGTCTGGAAGTCACGCTGGTGGAACACAGCTCAGGGGTCTCAGTCATTTTGAGAATTACTTTGTCACCAATGAAAAAAATCTCCCCAGCAATATTTGGTCATCAGAGGATATTAATAGATGTCGATATTCTCATAACAGATGACCTCCTTTGAGTACTCAACTAACCACTGAAAAACATTACTCAGGCAAACCAAGCCAGTGTAGGCACCCGGCTAGCGGGCCTGCCCCCACAGCACAGCGCAGCCCACATGGAACCCGTGAATAAGGAACCTACGTACGCTGTGTGGGTTGTAATTCTGGTAGGAAAGTCGAGGCCTTTAGTGCTTCACCGTTTATTTTTCTGTCTGTGGCAATCTGCAAGTATTTTAGGTGTCTCACCCCACCCCACTGATCTAAAGGAAGAATTACAACCTGGTTATAGCTCCACTGGCAATAGGTGTAGATTTGAGTTTTCAAAACAATCATTTACCATCCTTGTCTGTATTAAACGATTCCTTATCCAGACTTGCAAGTAAATAAGATTAAGATTTCAACTACAGAAAGGACAATTAAAAGTTACCAAGGTTCTGATCCTAGTGCCAAAACTTGTTTTGTTTCCCCCCCCCTCCACCATTATTCTGCAAGCGATTTGAGTACTGGCATGATACAACAACTTAGCACAGGCAGCAGAAACCGTGGGCTACCATTTTACCTTTGAAGCTTTCTTTCTCATTCTGGAATTGAAATCTGATTGTTAGATGGAAAACAGAAAACCCTGATGCTAACCACAACTCCAAAGCCTGCAAGTGTTGCTTTGAGACCCCTTCCTAGAGTCAGCAGAACTGGCTCCCAACAGGCAGAATATTTTGGTGATAACAGCAGTTCCTACCTGACTCCACTTCTATGTCTGCAACGGTAACACAGATATGGCCAGGGCATCCTCACACCCTTCCTGAGTTCAGTGCTAGATACCTTGCAGCGATGGGTTGGCGTTATGCCTGCACCAACCTGTGGCAGAAGTCAGAGTGACACAGAGCAGGATCAGGTAGCTTTGCCCAAAGCTAAACACAGGCCCAGAGTGGAAATTCCACACACAGAACAGAAACTTACTAGTAAAATGTTTCAACAAATTTAACAATGAAAAAAAAATCCACTTCAGTTACAGATGTTCAGAAGCCTTCTAAAGCAACAAGAACATTTACAAGTCAAGACTGAAGAAACCAGACTGCCTTGTTTTCAGTGTTTCTGTCTACATTGCCAAATAACTTTGCTCTTCAGTCCTGGGTGCCCCAACTGATCCTGCATTGCCTGGCACTGTAGATCACTGCATGCATTCTGGGCTCTCTTTCCACGTGAGTCAACTAATTTTTATAACACAAACCTTCGCTGTGGGGATAACTTGCTATTTCAAGAGGTTCAAATGAAGGCAGTACTTAGACAAAAGCGCTCTATATTGCAACGAGACAGAGAAAATGCACATGGCCCCTGCACAAAGGATACAAATCCAAAAGTGATTCCAGACGTATGCTATACGTCCACCAACTGGGCTTCAAAGCACGTAACACATCCTTCCTTAAGGTGAAAAAAAACAAAACAAAACCAACCTCCACACTAATATAGGTAGCTCATGGCCAGGCTAAAGGCTTTGCAGCACAGATGCAGACAGTCCATGACAGAGTCGGGGCTAATCCCAAGTAATAATGGCCACTAGTCATTGCACACCTCAACGCTGGGAAACCAGGGATAAGATGCCTCTCTTCTCAGCTATACTGTTGGAGTCTATCCTCAGTCTCCAAAGGCTTTGGTGTTACTGTTGTGTACCCGTGCTCAGGCACTTGGAAAGACCATCCCAAAATATGAATCAAAACACATACAGAAGCACAAAACAGAAGCAGGGAGCAAGAAGTTGTTTTAATTTGAAAAAGAAATTTAAAAAAGCAAATAAAACGGGGATGTCATTTCAAAGAAAACTTCATGCAAGAGCCGCAGCATTTGCATCTGATGTACAGTAAGCTGCAAAAGAATTATTTATAAAGCCCAATGACACAGATTCTTCAACTGCTAAAGTGACAAAGTAAGATAAGCCGTTTGCTTTGACAGCTTCACTGTTGGCCTTCGGCATTCAAACTTTTGATGTCTGGAGTTTAAGGCGAAAGATTTTTAGATAACATTTTCTTTCCGGGATGTTATCACATGAAAAGAAATAACCAAAGTTGAAAAGTTCAGAGCTGTCAATTTTCCATTTGTGAAACTGTTGAACATAATTAGCTGGAAAAGCACGTTTACCTGCCAACGTGAGCACAAGACACTTTCTGCAAACTGCTCAAGACAAGAAAAGCTGAAGAAAGTGCAACTAGCCCCTAATCAAGGCATCACACCTTGTGTTTCTCATCTACTGCAGACCAAAAGGACATCTTGATCTCCACTGCAAACTCAAGTGAAGCAAAGCCCACTTTTATCAATGCTTGAACAGAAACCCTGAACGCTTAACCCACAATCTGAAAGTAGAAGGGATCCAGTTAGGTGAATCATTAGCACTAAAGATGATAATGTGTGAAGTTTCACCAGAAAAGGGAGTGAGGCTTACAGGGTGTAGAAAGATGTTATTTATCACCATATTCTTGTCTGCAGCCACACCACAGAAGTACAGCAATTAACTGTAGATCCAGCACAGGAACAGAGGACTCGTTGTCAACAACCTGCTGGCAGTAAGACAAAACGCTGCAGTCTGTGGTGATCTCCAGCTAATCGGCTTGATCTGATCACCATCTGGATGGCTTCTCAGAAAGAAAACTCCAGATTTTGCAGAGATTACATTCGGGAATTAATGCTTCCCACCGATTTGCAAGAAACCAATACTTTACTACAGCTCGTTATTCTAGTGCAAGGTGCGGATTCTGTTTGCCCAAATTTAACCTGCATGGCTAAGCAGGAAATACGAAAGGCAGTTTCTAGGAAATAAATGAAGAATATGTTGAGATGCACAGTTGGCACAACAAACTGCAAGAATTCACCACAGAAGGAGGTACACACTTCAGTTAAGGTTAAGGTCTGTTTCAATGTTTGTAAGATGAACCGGTGTCAAGAGATAAGTGATGAAGCATGGAGAGAAGTTGGACAGTGAACTAGATTATAGTCAAGCTGTAAATAATTCACAGTCAGTAAAACTGAAGAACTTTCCTCAGAAGCCAACTGCACCCCTTCACCAACCTTAACGTCTGCTGTTAAGGTCCGTTTCAATGTTTGCAAGATGAACTGAACCAAACGTTACCTTCCACCCAGTCTTCCGCCTGCTGTGCTCTCCTCTGGGCCATCATCCGGTTTCCCATGTTTCTCCGGCGCCTTGGCATCCCATCTCCTCGCTCTTCAGCCTGGGGCCGAGGCCTGGCCACTGCTGCTGCTGCCACATTTTGCTGGTGTTCCTCATCAGCTGCAAAAGGGAAATAGAATTAACGAGAGATTTGCCATCTCTGCTTGCTCCCTCTGTCCTTTTGCCAGTCAACTTTTGCAATCAGAAGTGCAATACCAGTGGTGTTTTCCAAATGAGAGAATGCCTGCCCTCTCTCATGTGTTTTTTCCTGCATGGCAGGAGATAGGTACAAGTTGCTTTCCCATGATTAAGCGAGATCATGGAACCTTCTGACTTCTGCGCACTGCTCTGTGCAACAGAAATTTTATCCTGACAGAAGTCTCTTTTGCCATAGTGTATAGATCATTGTAAAGAAAAGCTATAGCTATGTGCTGTTAATGTTATTTGATCTGACACAGCCCTCACAAAAAAAAAACCCTCCAAAAATCACTACACCACGAATCAAAAACACTATGCCCCCCAAAGTGCTCAAAAATATTCTTACTTAATCTAATAATTTAATCTAATGATAATCTGTTTTTCTGTTCCACCAGAAAACAATTCCCTTTATCTGGCAGGACTAGCAGTCTAATAATTTCTGAGTTACCAAAAGGCAAGGACCCAGAAGTACTTTTTTTCCTTTCTAAAGTATTTTGATTTTTTAATTTTATTTTAATTTTGTTCTTGTGTAACTTAGTAGATTCATCTGAACTCAAACCTCAAGAGCATGCATTTTTCCGAGTAGAATATGTAAACTGTTATAGCCAAAACAAAACCTGAATAGCAAATAAGGATTACAAATCACAGCTGTAATACGTACAGGGTAACTTCATCCTACCACGCAGATTTAAACTGCAGGTCTCCCAACAAACAGACGTAGGGGAAGGCAAAACACCAAAGGTCCCTGTGGCTCTCTCTGCCATCTTCTCTGCGTATGATTCAGTTACTAATTAAGATCTGACAAACGAGGAATATCGTAACAGAGGAGCAGCTGGGAGACAGCATGGGAGGAAGCAACTGACTCGTGGGCTCATTTCAGAAGTTTTCCTTAGAAAACCCTCCGCCAGGTTTTTCTTTGAGACCTCCATGATCCTGTTGCTATCAACTATGGTAGCCATGCCAAAACAATTAGATAACGGTAAAATATCATCATCCTTGATACCTGCTTTGCATATTCCGCTGATAAGCGTAACTGATATTTGTGTACATTGTTACTTGCTCAATCCTGCAAAGTATTAACTACTATGTCTTAATTCATGTAAATATTCAAATGGTCTCATGGAATGCTGCAGAACTACTCATTTACTTAAACTCAGGACACATTTTTTTGTGATTTGACGGATTATATTGTGTCCCAGCAGGAGCACAAAATGCTTTCCACACTCTGCCAAGTCTCCAGCATCCTCTGATCCAAACAATATCTTCCTAAAAAAACTACTATTAGCATATCTGTGATCAGAAAATAAGATTCATTATGACTACATCTACATGACGATCAAAGGTGTGCTTGCAGCTCATCTCAGTATATCTTGACTACCTTCAAAGCAGCTAACTTTGGTACTGATAACAGTATCGCTGCAGCAGCACTGAGCTCAGCACAGGCTGCAAGGCAGAGTAATCTGGCGAAGTATTTGACCAGCAAAGCCATGAGGAGTTCAGGATTGCTGCAACAACGATGTTAGCACTCCCCCAGCAAACTCCAGCGCTAACACGCACCATGACATTTTGAATTGAGTCACTGCACTATCACACCGCTGTCACCCTCTTGTTCTCAGCCACTTCTTTTATCTGTGGACCGAAACAGGTCTTTAAGAAATTACAGAGTGTAGGCTCCAGAGACCCGATCATTTTGCTTCAAGGCTTGCCCAATCTTATTTATAGCATGATAATGCTTATTTTGAATGCTATAGAACATGCTATAGGAAAGCATTATACTGCAAAGGCAGAGCAGCAGATCACTTATTGGGACACTACTAAATGCCAGAAATACTTAGTCTGCAAAAATAATTTTTATACAAATGCAGTATTTCTCTTAGCAAGTTTTTGACATACGCTGCAATTCAAACCTCAGCATCCTTTCACCTGAAAGCTTCAGGGTGTCTATCTCAGTAACTTCCAAAGGTGGGCCTGCACAGCGTATCAGCTCTGCAGTTCTAGCACTCGTTCATTCTGGGGCTTGTTTTTGGTTCCCGCTGTCCTGTGAAACAGAGACTGTTTTGCATTTTGTGAAAGAGGAATCTATTTATAAGCCACGTACTCATTCCAAACTGGGGTGCTTAACCCTCACAGAGACAAATGTGCCAACCAAGTTATCCTGTTTTCTCAATTTAATTCTCTACAGGAGACTCAGTAATTCCTCAAAATTGACCAGTGTTAACAGGGCTCAGAGACTAGTAAAAACCCCACCAGACCAGACCCATATCATCATCAAACACACAAGGCCGCTGTTGGACAGTACTTGTCAGATCTCCAAAACATTCAGACGAACAACACAAGACACCTAGACACTATGGATTGTCATCTAGTAGGAAAAGATATGCTTTAATACAGCTTTTTACGCCCCCTTCCCTCTATAGCTTCTCTTTGCAAGGCATTCAGCTGGACAGTCATTTGAAAAATGTGAATGTTAGTCATTGCATTTCTTCTCATCCTTCATGAGAGGCAGCAGAAAAGAATCATTTACTCTGCTTGTAACACACTTATACCTGCCTGGTTCTTCAGGGATCAATGATTTGTCTACGTGGCTCAAGACATTGTTTGTTGCAGTATCTAGAAAGTTCGATATGCTCTCTCTCCCTCTGAACTGGAAGAATCACAGAGCTGCACACTGGAAGAATCACTGACTGGAGCTGCACATGGAGGGGTGCGACTGGTGGTTTCAAAGAATACAGAGGATACACTTAAAAACTCTTTTGCTCTTGTTCTTGGAACTGGATTGACTGCAAGATTTCAGGTCAAGAATCATTTTCTCTGGGGGTCTGGCCCTGTATTTTTTTTTTCACCTCCTCCTGCAGCACAGGGTGTGGTTTGGCCACTGCACTTACCCAAATACAGCTCTTCATTTTCCTGTAGCTGCAGAGGTCTTGGACAAAAGTGGCACCCCGGGCCAGCCAATTCATGCAGAGATTAGCCAGACAAGGACTAATTAAGACTTGATATGGAGCCATCAGAGTGAAACATTATATAGGTGAGGCAAGTGATCCATGAGTTGCTCGATGGTTTGCAGAACAGCAGGCCAGAATAAATTAATTAGATAAAGCCCTCAAATGAACAGGCAATACAAAGAAAAAATTGCATAGATGTCTGGAAAATGGACACGGGTTTAGTTTGTATTTTAAGCTCAATGTTCTCCAGTTTCCAACTTAGCCTTTCAAAACCCAGGCAATACCTCTTTTCAGGGGAGAGTAGGTTTACTGCCATGCTGAGAGCAGCTCTGCCTCTGCGATCAAGAAACAGTGCAGTGTAGAGACAGGGAGGGAGATTATTTCATCTGACTCATCAGCCAGCGGGCAGCAGTAACTGTGAGACTCCGGCTGTACTATCTACTTCACAAAGAGGAAGAGAGCAGAACTCTGCTCTGAAAGTAGAGCTATTTCCTAAACTGGATGCGAAGCACCACTGTTATACCATTGCAAAGAATACTGTGAAAGATTTCAAAGCCCAGACTTTTTAGGACCTAATTTTACATCCCTTAGGTAGAAATCTGCTCCTTTACAAAGCTTTGCAAATTTCCACTCGCTCAGAGCAAAGACATTTTTTCTTGAGAAGCAATCCTTTGCCTATCACAGTACGTTATCTTCAGTTCTATCAGATAAGCAAGTCCATCAGGGTAACACCTGGGCTGGCAAGTTTCGAGGCAGTCCAATAAGACACAGCTACAGGTTCATGAGCTCCCTCATCCTGCACCGACGCGGAGAGAGCTCCACCTACTGCAGCCTGACACGTTAGCGGTACTTCCCACCACACTGGCAGCCTCCAGCATCTTCTACCTTCATGCTAAGCTAACCTGTGAAATTCAACGAGAAAGTGATTCAAAATGCAACAGCTGGAAGTATGCTTGGCTTCTCCAGGGAGGTGCTTTTGCCTAGTACAGCTTATCACATTAGGGCTTGTTCGCAAATAGATATGCCAACCACGTATAAAAGCCACCAATGTTACTTTTTTTTTTTCCTTTTCTATTCTTAGCAGAACAAGTTCAGGCATGATCTCGCTGGAAACAGTGTGCTGCTCCAAATGACCTTTCAAAGGAAATACAAAATTATAGGATTTACCTCTTGTGATCCTTAGCTCCCTTCATTATCTAAAGCAGGCAAGTCCTTTTAAAAGGGCAATTCCCCAAGAGAGGGCATAAAGAGAAGCTGCTGCCCCAATCCCCAGCCATTAGCAAGAAAAGAAAGGTGAGAGCTACCACCAGTTCTCTAGGTCAAATGTCCCTGGTTTCAAGCCTTTTCCATGTGACAACACAGACTTACTAGCATAATTGTAGCAGATTCCACTTTCCACATAAGAAAAAGGAACAGGAAAGCACATTTCAGCTTAAGACCAAATTTTACAGGTATTAAATGCATCACAGCCCAAATGGTTTTCAAAAATAATTTCTGTTGTGCAAGGAGAATAAAGTCATCCCCACAATCTGAAATTCTATAAAAGACTTTAAAATGATAGAAGTCAGTATGTTAAGGTAGAAATTATCTTAAAACCACAATAAGAAAAACAAGACCAATGTGGAAGTGTCAAAAAGATGCCACTGAAAAAGAGGCTTCAAAAATGATTAAATTATCCTGAATGTAAACTAACTTTAACCAAGCTGCTCAACAACAGTATTAAAGCTTTTTGAGAATTCCCACCATTTAAAACAAATGTTTGGGCTTCAATTTAGTTAGAACTTTGTATGCTTAAAGAGAAAAGAAATCCTCCCAAGCCCCACAGCTGCTGACTTACTTAAGTCATGACACAAGTCAAGCTTAGGAAATGATGTATTTCCAGCACTGTCATTTCTCTAGGACATGCGTCATTCACTTTTACCAAAAGCTCAACTCTAAGTCACTAGGAATCTGACGAAATTTCATCAGTTTCCAAGCTATTGAGAAAGATTTACACCAGGTCTATACAAGAAGAGGTGTGAAAAAACATGTTGGAAAATTTAACTATTATCAACAAAAATTGCTTTTAACACTAAGTCTTTACCAGCATACACTCTTGCACTGGAATGATGGTGTTTATACTGGAGGTGTTTGGTTTGGTTTGTTTTTTTTTTCCTCTTAAAAAATTTATCAAAGCTACCCTCCCTCAACAGAAAAACAAAACAAAGAACCCCAACCCCAAAACACCCCAAATCCTGGAAACTACTGTTGTTATATTGACAAAGGAGTCAGTGTTTGTCCTGGCTAAACATCTGAATTTGAGACCTCACAGCTAAACAACCTCCCTTCTTCCCCTCTGAAAACACCACACGCCTGACAAGCTCACAGCCCCATCTGACTGCTTCCCATAACATTCAGCTCGCACCCACACAAGGTTGCTTCCACCACGGTTTCACGCTGCCACAGTGGACCTGATGATCTTAGAGGTCTTTTCCAACCTAAACGATTCTAACTGCTGGTCAGCAGTAAAACCCTCGCCGTTTGAGGGAGGCCTAGAAGTGCTGTATCATCAACCCATTCCCAGAACGGGACTGCGCAACACTGCACCTAAACCTAGCGTGGCTGGCAAGCCCTTGCGGCGTCAGGCGAGGTGGAAAAGGGGCAGAAGCGGGCAATTTCTGTGAAATGCAGGTAAAGCAGGCTGTCAGGGGCCCGAGAGGGGCCGGCCTGCCCTTCAGCTCTCATGTCTGACAGGAACATTAACCGGCCTCCTGCCACGGAGGAGGGGGGGTGCCGACCCGCCAGGCCGGGCTGTCACCTCACGCAGTGGGTTTCACTCCCCGTTTGCAGGAGAAGCGTTAGGGACACCTTCCCTCCGCCCGCCCTGCCCGAGAGCGGGAACCCAGACAGGCTTTCAACAGCACCGCAAACCCGGTTCCCCTTA
>NW_009599823.1:109504-125913 GCF_000690535.1 Cariama cristata | reverse complement strand
AGGTAATTTTTTTTTTTTCTTCCTCGCCCCCCCTTGCCCTCAGTTACCCAGTGAGAAGCAATTTGAAAAATGCTTAGGTTTGTGTTTCTCTTCCCTGTAGATAAATGGACTGCTTTCTTAAACCCACAGGCGTGCTCTCTGTGCTGTCCTAGAGGTTTTCTAGAACCACCCCATGTATTTCTAATGTAGTGTTTTGGCTGGGTAACAATGGTAGTATTTAACTTATCATTAAAAAGAAAAAAAAGCCTTTTTTTGCGGCAGAAGTAAGTTATTATGATCTGATGGCAGATGATTGCAAAGATTTAAAAATTTAAAGTTCCGAGAGGAGAGTTAAAATCTGGGTGTTAGCAGGAAATGAAATGTGGTCTTGTGAACTGTATAACGGGCAAGCACATGAGCTTTGCTCCAGCAACAAAAAGCATCTTGTAAATACACCGGTATACACATTTTTTTGATCCTGCCATGTTGGAGTCTGCAGCATTTTATAGGCATGTAGTAGAAGTCTCATCTGTATTTGAGAGGATTTTTCACCACTAGTTTGAGCTGGACTATAGAAGCAGCAGGAGAATGACTTCCCAATAAGGGCAGGATTTATGCATTCTTAATTTCTAAACGTATGTCTAATTTTTGTAAGGCAGTAATTTGGTTGGGCCTTACGTAAAGAAGCAATACCTGCAGTAAAGCAAGTATTGCCTATAGCAATTCAGCCTGCTTCTTTCACAAATATTTAGATTATAGAAAACCTGGCGTTCACTAGAGAGTAAAAGCAAAATAGATCAAACTTTCCACGTGCTTGTTCCTGTACTCCATTATTCAACCTGGGAAGTATGTCTGTCTGTGTAACTTTGTTAAAAGGGGCTTCTACTATTTCAGGGTTTTTTAAAAGTACAGTCTTATTTTACAATAGTTTATTTGAGAAGGTGAATTAGCTGTCTTGATGGACGTTGTACCTTGGTATTTTGAGAATTAGAAGTTTAATCACTATTTAGTGTTAGAGGAAAGCTTCACATGAGAAAGTATGGAGGATTTTTGCTCTAGTTAAGGGGGGGGGGAACCCCTCCCTGGACCAATTCATAGCATCTTAATCTTTATAGTTATATTTATTTGATATTTTTCATTGGGAATTTATGTGCTGTATGTGCTCTTTCTCATTTAATATGCAAGTTACAGGATACTGTAAGTCAAAGCCATATATTTCAGATCTTTTGTATATAAAAATACTATTGTAGATAGAATACATTTTTTAGATTTAAGAAGAAAATTCCATGTGACATATAAGAATTGATAATTTCCTATCAGTCTCTGTAATAAATTTATTATCATGCTTATTAATCTTAAGCTTTCAGAAGTAGCATTCTATTTATGCTGTTGAAAACATTCATTTCACTTATATAAAAGCCAATTTAAAATCACTGGTTCCCCCCCCCCCCTTTTTTTTTTTTAAACATTGTTTAATGTGTTTAAAAGTATTTTCCTGTTCTTTCAACTCTCAGCTGGACTGGTGTAAAAGTCCATTCTCCGTATTGGGTAGCGTGTCTTCATATTTGTCTGAATTACCAATTATCAGAAACATGCATCTGTCTGTAACTTGTTGAAAAGAATTCTGGGCTGAACTTAAGCGTGCATTGCCTACACATAGGCATTTTGAAAAAATGGCAAATGTAATTGTACCAGCATACCCACATGGCTTCCCCCAAAGCTCTTGTTTGTTAAAACACAGTTTCATCGTGTAGTATCGTGTTGGGAAGTACTAGATATAGTTCAGATTTATACTGCTGTTTAACAGAAAATTAAATTGCATTTCTCATAACTGCACTTCCTTCCGCTTTGTTTCCACTCCCCCTCTCCCAAAATCAAATCTAGAAAGCCACTTAAAATTCATTCAGTGGCCTCCATACGTAAAAGTGACTCTCTCATTCCTTTTATAGATGTCTAACACGTTTCTTTTTTGGGGGGCTCAAAAAGTTGGAGATTTTTTTTTTTCCCCATGTCTCTATAAGCATTGCTTACTGGGCGCATATTTAGAGTTGTTGGGTATGTGTAAAAACACAGTTTTCAAATGTTGAGTATTTTGGTGAAACTGGTTATTAAGGTGCTTTCAAAGTAACTTATTTGAAGTCTTTGTATCTCTTTAGGCAAGGGAAAGGTGCAGATGCAGCCAGGGTGGGGGGGTTTGCTGCTCACCAGGCCCACCCAGCGCGTTTGCTGGCTGCAGGGCTGGGGAGAGCTTTCCAGAGAGCCTTGTGCGCTCCGCTGTGTGAGATACCCTTAGCGAAGTGACACCGTTTTTTTTTTTTTTTAAAAAAAAGTGGATGTGTCAAGTCTGTCTTTCAGCATGAGCGTACGATTAATAGTTTGGTCAAATGATTACTTCATAAGAGCAAAAGATGTTTTGTAGCGCGCTGAAATTATTCAATACATTGTATTGACCTCTGCTGCCGTGAGGCTGCTTCATGGAGAGTCCTAGCTCCCCTCTTTACAACCTCCTTAAATACTATTTTTACTTTATTTTATTTTTTAGCAGAGTCTGCATGTTATCACTGGTAAAGGTAGTTTGTTGGGTATCTTTTCTCCAGAGGTGGCTGAGGTGCATGGAAGGAAAGGGTAAGGGTTTGGTAATCCGTATCCTGGTCGCATAAAGGAAGGTCAAGAGGTGGTGTCAGCTAGGGTTGCCATAAAGTTGAGCTGAATCCAGAAGACGGTGGAGTGTGGCTGGCTTGTTATTCAGGCTGAAATTCTTGGGCCCAGTAGTCACCGCATTCCAGCCCTTGCTGGATCTTCAGATTTGAAGCTGGCACACCCAGGTTTGCAAAAATTGCCTTCCTACCTGCTATGGATGGAAGGAGAGAGCCCATGTGTGGCTTTGTCCCTCCCCTCCCCCCTGGAAGCATTTAAAAACAGACCAGGGCATACACTGCGGTTGAAAGAAGGGGCCTGGTCAAGGTTTCCTCGATGGAAGGGTGGAGAATTATTTTGGGGGAGGTGCAAAGTATTTAATAAGCTCGGAGTAGATTCCTGACTTACTATTGAAATCTCAAGGGAATGCCAAAGGAATGCAGCATTTCTGCATTCAGACCCCTTGGTGCGGAGGAAGGCTATTGCAATATTTAAAGATTTAGGTCACTTTTATGCAAAAGTTGGAGGAGGCATTGTAATAATCTGACTGCTAGTCATGTTCTGGGAGGGAAGGCTGGCCACTGTTAGTCACCATCGCTACTCAGATGGGTTTTTCTTCTCGCAAAGCAGCGATGCGGGAGGAGGATGATGGCAGCCCATAGCGTACGTGCGCCCGTGCCCATGAAACTTGTAGCGCAAGGCTTCGGGTACTACCTCGCTGCAATCCAAGAGCAGCTGGTATCTCGCAAGGCGATGTACGCCGCAATCTGATTATTCAAATGGCCCTGATGTCACTTGTGCGTGATGAGGGGGGAGGGCAGGCGCTAACTCTGGGCACCTGGGGATGTGCCTGGCGCAGCCTCCTGGCCCGGGCTCCCGTCTCCAGGTGGGCTTCCCATGGTCCACCATGCCTGTTCCTGGGGCCTTCAGGTGCCTAAAATACTCACAACATCTCAATTGTGGTAACGATGAGGTGGTGCTTTTTTTTTTTTGTCCCAATTAGAAGGTTAATTCCCTCCTCCTCCTCCACCTCGAGGGCTCTTTGTTGAGAAAATAAACTCACTGTGTCTCTTCTGGGGGGTTTGTTTGGGAGAGAAGAGGGTAGCGAAGGTGCACCTTGTAGGTAACGCTACCTCTTCGTGAGCTGTGCTACGGGGAGTGCAATGACCTGCCAGCCGTGCTTCACCTCTAGCGCTGAAGTATCTGAAGGCTGATTTGAGGAAAACAGGCCCAAAATCCCTCATGCAACCATCTCTGTTCCAGGGGTGAGCATTTTGCTGTGAGATGGGCATTGGGTCATGTTGCTAATTTTCAGTATAATGAGGGTTTGTGTCTTGTGTGTGCAAGGTGGTGGGAAACAGCTTTGCGATGCTGAAGTATGTATGGTCGCTACAAGGGTCACAGTTATTTAAAAAAAAAAATATTTGATGGCACTGATTTTTGGTTTTGCTTCTGTAAATATCAGGGAGAAATGTGGTGAATGTAAGAAGACATGATAGAAAATACGTCATTTCTTAGCCATGTTCATACTCTTTTCCACAGAAAGAGGTGGAGGACCACGCCTGGGCCCAAACTAGAATGTTTTTGAGAACCAAGGGCCAAAACTTTGTATAGTGATTTTGGGATTTTATTTTCTGTTTCCGCATTTATTTTTGCAGATGTGAACAGGAAATGAATTTCTTTCTTTTTTTTCAATCTTTGAAAGCTTACAATTAGAGTGCAAACAAACCTGGATAGTTGTGGTGATTCCTACATAGACATGAAGTTGTTATGGCAAGGACAGATAATTCTTCACTAACCATGTTTACTGTTAATGTTGTTGGAAGTTTAATTTTTATAACTCCTTATACTGTTTGATCACTAGTAAAAAAAAAAAAATCCTTCTTTTTGCAGTTTTAAAAAATAAGCTAGAGTACATGAAATACAGCTCTAAACGCATGTCCTGAAAGGTTGGTCCTGCTCTCTTTTTGCTACCTTCCCTTTACAGAAGGTACTCTGAGAGCATACTTGTAGTGGACCTTAAATTCTGCATAGATAGGGTAAATTTCAAAGAGGTGGAATAAAAAAAATAACATTTTGGAAGTGTAATTCAAGGGTAGTAAAATATAATCAGGAAATGTTTAAAATTTTTTTATTTTTCCCTTTTTTTTTCCTCTCAGGCACGAGGTAATAACATTTTCCACATTTTTGAGACCTTGAAGGTGGTATTTTTGTAAAATGGGGCTGTGTTCATTTCAGTTGCTCTTTTAAGTGCAGAGCATAGGACTCTACAGTGCTGGAGTCCTTTTATGGCTTCTGGCTATCTACTGGGTGGACTTCAAATGCTTAGTTTTGACCTGAAAAATTCTTATATGGCCTGGGATTTACCTACCTACAGAAAATGTGAAGCTTCCCATAATGGCCATAAGAGAGGGACCCAGGTGGAATTAAAATACACCTAATACTTAACCACAGACAGGGCTAACCCTTCAGGGAACCTCACAAAAAAGATTCTTTGCTCCTTAAACCTGCTCCTCTCCTTGCTGTCAGCTTTTAGGATTTTATCCTCCTGGAATTTTGGTAACAAATACATAGTACCATGGAGCACAGTTAAAGACTCTTTTTCTGGTGATTTCATCCTTACATGAGCCCAGTGAGACGGGCACAGGGCAATATTGATGTGTGTTGTGTGGATTTTTTTTTTCCTTGTAATTTCAGTCAAATTTATTCTTGGAATTTTGTTATTCAGAACCAGTAAATAGGTGGAGAATGGGTGCAGAAATTAAATGCTGTAAAATCTAAGTAAGGAGGATAACTTTTCCTGTTTTATAGAGGGAGAGGGGTAGTTGGAAAAATTTGAATAAGATCGAAGTACCTAGGAGTATTGAGGTGCTTTATGTAGTTCCAGAGCACTTCAATATGATTCTCTTTTAATGTGTGTTCTCTCATTTTGTTTTCATATGCAAAATGTTTATCTGCACGTCAGTCCATTCTTTATTGCAAATGATCCAGAGTATAGAATTGTATGTTGAATTATATGCTAATTACTGTTGAAAGCTAAGATAAAACCGTAACTTTTCCTTATTTCATCTACAAATGAGACATTGTTACCAGAAATATTTTTGTGTTATTTTATAGTTTTAGTCTGAGGCTTCCATCCTTATCTTTTTTCTTTTTTTTTTTTTTCTGAGCATGTCAAGTGTATGCTCTTGTATACCTTTCCATCCCTCATCTTTGCTGTATGAGTCTTAATGTTTGCTGTCCAAATAAAGAAAATACTGTTGGACATGCCATCCAAAAATCTCCCCAGGTGTCTAGGTTTGGGGTGTGCTGGGGAGATCGGTAAGCCCAGTACTTACTGGTTTATCTGTGTGGGTACTTAAGTGGCAGTACCTGGAATAAGTAATTTGGCTTTGAAAAGTTTCTGTATGGGAGTAAGAGCTCCAGTGTGTTTAGGCATGTTTCAGGTAATTGACAAAAAATTATATTATTATATTCTCTCCTGGTTTTACTTCTTTCCAGATCTGCAATATTGGTTTGTGAGGGTGTTGAAAGATGCATACAAGTAACCAAGAAGAAAGTCTTGATGTTTGTAGTTGGATATGTAGCAAATAAAGTGTGTTAACAGGATCAATATTACGGTAAATGTTAAAATACTGTACATGTAATGGCAATAAAAGAGTGGGGCGTAAAAGATGATGTTTTCCATTTTTTTTTCTTACTGCAAGTGCACTGAAATTTCAAAATGGAAAATTATATTGAATTATAATATTAATTGTTATTTTGCTGAAGTGTACATCACGGCAGCTGGCACAAGAGAAACCTGTAGTATAAAAGCTGTCTCCTGTGCAATGTAACCTTAGCAGCAATGGTGCAGTGCAATTGGCATCAACTAAAATTGTCCTTTTGCAAATATGGATGGATGGGAGACTGACTCTAACAGGTAAAACGAGGCATTCTGTATTTTTAATTGAGTTAAAATTTGGATAAGAGCACAGATAACAGTGAGTCAGAGGGATCTGACTCTTCTTGGGTATGGGACTAAGTATTGAAACAAAGCTGTCTTGAAATGAAAGGTCTTTGGCTGGGAAGGGCCTTACTCCATTTTAATTTTTTTGGCATCTTGATCATTTTGTGACTGTAGTCTGATTGGTGAGAAATAATGCAGAGAAGTGTTTCAAAGAGTGTGTAAGTATATGCATCTTTGTGTATATATGTATATCCACACATGCATTTGAGAGGATTATATTACCATAAAATAATTTGCAATTTAAGAAGAGACTAGCTAAAAATATCTGGAGAACTTATAAAAATAGTAAGGTTGGGTTTTTTGTACTAGTACACTTGAACACAACTGGAGCTGAATGTTCACTTTTGAAAGATTAACTTTCATGCTCAGCTGAACTTTAGGAACGCTATTTTAAAATACGTAGTCTACACCATGTGTCTAATACATTTTTCTTCTTTGAAAACAGCAGTGCTTTATTGTTTTGGCAAATTGATTTTATTTTTAAATATTAAATGTACATGTCCTGTAGGTTGTCCCTCAAAAATGGAGCTTGTTTCACCTTAATGGAGCCTTAAATATTGTAGTGCAGAAATAAAAATTCCAGATAGAGAGAACGCTAGTCTGTGTGAATGAAAATTTCTGTTTTTTTTAAAAAAAAAATCTTAAGTGATTAGTTGGGTTCACAATTACTTGTTTTCATGAAACTTCATGTTAAATAGCAGTTAGGGAAGAAATAAAAAGCTTGTTGTGTTTGGTTTTGGAATTATCTGTTAAATATCTAACATGCACGGATCAAGGCGGGCGGGACTCTAATTTTCTAGGAATAAGCAGAGCAGGAGGGTTAGCTATGAGGAGGAGGGGGGGGAAAAAAAAACAAACCCCAACAACCCTTGAGTGAGTTGTACCAAGCAGTTGATCCACAGAGCTTTCATCCTGGGGCCCGATCCTGCCCGCTCTCTGCTCCTTCTCCCCTGCCCTCCGAGGAAGTCCTTAGCACTCCGGCCAGGCTCTTGGGAAACCGAGTTGGCCAAACTGCTCCAGCTCTCACAGGGAAAATGCATGTATCATCTAGCAAAGGCAAAAGATACAAGTTTTTTGTGTGGGGTTTTTTGTGTGTGTGTTTTTTTTTTTTTTAAGCAGCAGTCTTAAAACAGTTACAGAACAGATCATCCAGAGGTTTATTTTTGGTGATAGAGTGGATAATTTGTTTTATACGCATAGGGTGGTTTCTCTATGTGATGGTGGCTTCCTGGTTATTGCAGAAGAATAGTTCTATTTTTCCACCTACATCTAGAATAAAAATTTCAGAACAATGCCTCTTTAGGACAGTACTCAAAACCCATAATCTGTAGAATGTTTGAGGAATTTAGGTAGTAGTTTAATCCAAGATAATAGACTACACTTGTAACATAAACTATGTCTTAGTCTTTTTCCTGATGTGAATTAAAATTATGATAAACATACTTTAAATTATTTTTCTGGTGAAAGTTTTGTGGCAACCTTAAGCAGGTAACAGGAAAAAAAAAATTATCTATCTCTTGGAATATTGTTACTAATTTTGAAATAGTTTTTCAGAGGAGCTCTCTAATTGTATACCAGCTCGCACAGGTGCCCCTCGCCATCGAGGCGCTGGTCTGTTACAGATGTGTGCTGCTGCGCTGTAAAGAGCACACAGGTCTCTCCTACCGAGGGAACTGGACCCCTGAAAGAACCACATCTTTCTTTGTGGAAAACCAGTGCTTGGGTGTGCAGAGGGAGCTATCGGCCAGGGTCAAGTCAAGAGAGAGGGATTCCGTGCTAAGTGCCTTCCAGTGGTATTGATCACAGCGGGCGCTGATCAACAGCAAAAGCTCTTACACAGCGAGCTTTGCGTTAGGAGAAGTTCAGTTGTTTGAGCAAGTTTTAGGTGGTGGTGGGCAGCAGCATAACTTGGTGAAAGAGAGTTAAAAACTGCCATTGCTAACCAGGAGGTACTCCTTTTGACCCTAACAGAAGTGCTGGAGTATCTCAGTACTTGTTTGTTACCTGATTTTATGAACTTTGCAGCTGCACAGAAATTTTTAGTATAGGGTACTTCTAAGAAATGTGCAACTTTCAAGGATGACAGGCATTTAAAACAGTCTACAAATTCAGGTTCTCTTTCAGTTTCAAATATATACTAAGAGATGGTAAGCATGTAGTTTAATGTGTGGTCTCCAGGCTTGCGAACGCTTATTGAAGGAATTGGAGGATCCTAGGATCCAGTGCAGGTGTTTAAGTTGTTTCTAATAACCTGTTCAAAATACATGAGAAATGGATGGCTCTTAAAGTCAGAGCAGAGATTTTTTTTAAAAAAAATGCAGTGTACTCATCATTAAATTTCTTTTCAGAGTTTAACGCTGGTGCTCAGTAGCAGTGGTGTAAAATAGTTCTTATACTGTTAATATTGGTTCATTTGAAGATGTACCAGAATACATATTCTATTAAACTATTTTTCTTAAAACCAACACCTTCCCTCCCCCCAAAAAACCCCAGCACTCAAACACACCACATTAAGTTATGATAGTCAAAAAGTAGGTGACCCTTCATTTATTTATGAAATGCTAAGTTTGTTTCTCAGTGATAGTCTGAGTCCTAATAGCAATTGGTGAGGTCCGGTTCTATTTGGTAACTTGTTTTGGGTTACTGCTTATTTTGTTTGCATTAACAGTGTGTTTCCTTAGAGTGAGTTTTACACTTCAATTCAGAAGTTTTAATTTTTTCTGTTATTGCAGTTGAGAGGGAATTTTTATAAATAATGCAATTTCTACCCCTTCTACCCTGGCTGTTCTCTTAAACAAGAAGTGACTCAACTTGACATGTAAATATACCCCAAATTCTGCATTTAACATAGAACTGTAAACTTTTACCAAAGTTGTGGAGTACAAACCCCTTGTACAACTGGGCTTGCTGACAGTTGTTCAGTTAAACTCAAATCGTGAGCAAAATTACCTTTTCAGGTAAGTAGTATGTGCTTAACCATACAGAGTTGAACCTAACCTTTGCTCCTTGAAAGTAACATTGGGAAAAGATTTAGAAGATTTATGATTATAATTTGTAGAACCCTTCAAGCTTTTAGATTGAGTTAAAGATTGCTTTACTTTTGTGTTTGACTAGCTTCAGTAAAATCACAAAATGGCATTCACTTGCTGTGGTTGGCTTTTTCCTGCCTCTGTGGCAAATAATACACTTATGTACATTGCTTTTCTTCCTGGCCCTTTTGCTCACATCGCCTGATCCACACAGATTACATACTATGACTGTTACTAGTTTTGCATACGTTGGATTAAGTTCAGCATCTTAACATGAAAATGCTACTTCTGAATGCATGAACGCCAGTACAGATCCAGCATCGCACGTGTGGTTACGTCAGTCTCCCGCTGTATAGCAGTGCTGTGTTTTGTACTGCAGCTCTTCAAAATGGCTTTTCAAATGAAAGTTCAAGCTGTCTTAACTTTTTAGCTATAGAATGTTGGTGGAAATTGCATGTGGTTCTGTATTCCAGAAAGTCGCTTCTTGACGTAGTGCTGACTTGTGTCACTGGGTGTATCATTTTGGGTGGTACCCTTTTTTTTAAAAAAAAAAAAAGGAAAAAAAGGAGAGGAAAAAAAATAAAAAGGAAAAAAAGGCAAGACATGGAAAATCTGTCCAAAACTTAGTCATGTTTCACCACGATGAAGCCCTGCAAGTTCCTGAGGAAGAAATAGCTTTTGAGCAGTGATCGTTTTCTGGAGATGGCTGGGGTGCTTGTCCTACCTGATGAGACTTGGGCTAGATGAGGAGAGCTTTGTCTGGTTGTGGGGACCGAGCAGGTGCCCTGACCTGTTTCTTTTCCCTCTTAACATCCAGCTCTGTGAACTTCCCTTGCACCCTGTGGATAACATGCATGTGGTTACAAACTATCAAAGCATGTCTTTGAGGTTTGGGGAAGGAGAAGGAGGGAGCGATTGTTAGGTTTTGAGGGTTTTGGTATCTTCAGTTTGGTTGTTACTGGTAGTTGTGTCTCATTGTGTAGTCCAGTAGCAGGCACAAAGCTGGTGCCAGCACGGTTTGAAATGAGCTGAATTTTTGGGGGTAGTGGTGGGGTAGATGAGTGAAGAGGACATACAAACAGTAGCGTTAGCAGAAAATGATCAGGAACCCCTAAGGAAGGATGATTTCTTTCTGTGGTTGAATAGTTATCTTATAACATCATAGTCTTCCTTATGCTGAATTTTTTTTTTGTAATTTGGTATTTTTAGCTTTCTCCTGCTCTTTATTTCTTTAAAATATTCTTAAATCCGTAATTGTTGGGCATATCTATATGCAGATGGAGCAGTTGAATTTCACAGCTTTGAAAGGCATATTTAAACTATGCTAAGCTATGTTCTCAGTTAAAAGCAACTTGATCTACTAGTGGGGGCAGGTTCCACCTAATTTAGGTATCTCTGTTAAGAAATCAGTACTGTATGATTGTAAAAATAAGATAGTAATTACTGCCCTGATGTGACAATAAGTTTGCACATCTGTATACAAACAAAACTTGAAGTAATTACGTGCTGAATAATTTATTAAACTTAGTCAAAATTATCATCATCATTCATATGAACTTTGTTCCTAATTTTGATGTAAATATCTAGCAAAATGCTGTCTCTTTGCATTTTGTAACTCACAGTTTTCAAATAACCTTGACGTTAATGACGATTAACTTTTAAATTATACTTATGGATCAACTGGTTAGCCATAGCGTGATACAGGCCTTTTCTCTGCTTTGAGACTAACTGATCGAAATTTACAGTTTCACTCAGTTTAATACAAAGTAGAACTAAAATAGCGTAAATGTTAAATGCTACTCTATGTAAAGAACGCGGTTTTCAGTGTAGAAATGTAAACTCTATTCTCTGATTGTAACGGTGTATTTAAACCTACAGTGACAGTGAAAAAGTCAATGCTCACTGGGATCTTCATCCTCAAAACATGCACTCTATTCTATATTTTCTGTGAAAAAAGAGAAATGAGGGAGTTATTTAGAAGGTGATAGTGGCAATCCTGTACTTGCTTTATATGCCACTTGTTAAAGTCATGGCGGTTTTTTAAGGTATTATGAAAGCAAGGGGAAATTATTAAATATTAACTGTAAAGATTATTAAAAATATTCACACTTCTTATACAGAAGCAATTTTTCAACATAACTTGCTTTTGAAAGAAATCATAAAATTGAAATGTTGTATAGTTTAAAATTTGTGAACAATTGAATTGTAGCTGTTGACTTTTCCAGTTGACCAGAACAAAATGATACTCTAAGGCTTTCATCAAGGCCTGGTGTGAAAGCCCAGGGATTGCTTTCAAATATTTATACTATGTAAGCCTGTGTGCACTAATCAAAGTTGTTATGACAAAAGCACAGAAGATTGTTTTGGTAATTCTTAAAAATGAATTTTAATGGAAGATACAATTAAGAATATTTCTAGTAAGTATGTGCAAAAATTTGTGAAAGACTCTTTATGCGTAAGCCATGATGCTTAACTATGCCAGTACAAAATATTTACTGTTAATGTGGATTTACTCATACAGATATACTTACCCTGACCAAAAAAATCGCCCTGGATAAAAAGGAGAAAATAAGCTTTGTAGACAATAGAAAACTTTGCATGGTTGTTATTATTTATAAATTCAATGTCTTGAAACATGTTAATCAAAAGTTAAATTTTTTTCCAGTAACTTGTCTTTAGATCAAAACTTAATATAGGAAATATTGTGTATGTGTGCAAAGTGTGGATATTATTTAGCTTTACATCCCAACTGAAAGATGGAGAGAGTATGCAATTGTTCTAAATAACATGTGACCGTTTGCTCTAAGTACAGCTATGAAATAATTTTATTTGCTATTTGTCCACACAATTTTTGTGTAATTGAATAGAATTTCATTTCTGGGGGAGAACTCTTCAGAGAAAATTACTTGAAAGAAATGACAATCAGAAAACCTTAAGCCTAACTTATTTCTCTGTGCAAGTTGTTCAAGTACAGAAAAAGCAATGCTTTTTTTTTTTTTTAATTCTGCATCTGGTGACATTCAGTGTAAAAAACCAAAGAGCAGAGTGGTTGCTTTCTATGACTTTTGGGTTTTGACAGGGCAAGAGAAAGGAAGGAAAACTATTTGGTGGTGATAGTGCAAAACCCACAGATTCTACCACTCCTCTAGTAGAGACGTTGTATCTCATCTGCTATAGGTCACTTAATCAGTTTAAGGCCACGTGGAATTGCCATTAGTAAGGGTTAGCACTTAAGTGCTATTTCATCTTGTTGGTATTCAATTAGTTCAACAAAGTGTACTAGTAAAATAAGTACTAGAGCATCAAAGTGAGAATTGGCATCTGTGCAGTGTCTTAGTTATCGTGTACATCAGTTTATAATTTAAAAGTTTTTTTTAAAACTTGTTTGGGTAAGGTTTATTGTACTGAATCCTTCGACATTGAAGAACTTATTAAAGCAAAAATAATAGGAAACATACAGTAAATTTAACATTTCTTCTGCTGTAAAGCTCAGGTATTCTACTTAATCTATTCCTCTTAACGTGGTCTAGAAGATTTAAAAGAAGCTATTTGTCTTGCCAGTGCTTTTTAAATTTTTCTTGGTTTGTCTTGAGATTGAAGGGTGGAAAGTAGTAATGAAGAAATAGATTCTTTTTTTACTATTTTTGTTATTAAAAAGACCCTCCAAACCATAGTCATGTGAGTAGGCTAACTGCAGGTCTTTGTTAGGCTTTGCTGGAAGATCAGATGATGAGCATAGTATAACTTTTGAACACTCAATTATCATGTCAGTATAAAGCTGTCCTCTTGCAAAGTTGAGTAATCTACATATTTATGAAAAAAGTAATAAAAATGGAAGTTTCGGCCAGGATGGATGCAGACTGAAAGTCATGCATGCATGTACATGTACACACATACGTGCTACTTTAAGAGTGGCTTTAAACACTGGGAAGAGCCTGAAACGTGTGGCTGTACATTTGAAAGTGTTGATTTACTCTGTGCCCTAGTTAACTCTGCTTTTAGTTTATTTTGTTCTTTCAAGCCCTAAGACTTTATTCATATTTTTAGATATTGTTATGTAGACAGTTGTCTAAATGAAGTAGTTTACCCTTGTTAATATCCTTTTATATTGTGGAAGAGACTTGAAAATGCTAGCAAGCCTGTCTGTTAGCTGAAGTTTACATATACACTTAAAATCGGACTAAGCAGGATTTTTCATTTATTCTAGTGATAGTACACAGCGTTTTTGAAGTTAGGTGGTGCTTTCAGCAGCACGAGTGTTTCAGTGTGTTTCCATTTCCCAGATGCTGCAGGAATCTTCCTTTACTGAGATAATTTTAGGAACTGGACATTAATTTGTTACCATTTTTTTTGTAAAGCAGCCCAAGCGAGGCAGCAAACAGGCTTTTCCTGAAACAGGCGGAGCATGGGGTGGGACGGGGGGCAGCGGAGGAGCCTGTGCTGGGGTGAGTCCCCAAACCGCCCCAACACCTTGCCTGGTTTAAACTCTTAAGAAGCTTTCTCTCAACTTCAAAGGTTTAGATCGGATATTTAATAGCAAAAAAAGTAGCAAATAGAGATTTCCCTTCTCTCTGAGCCTGTGTCACAGAGGTCTTGTGGTTACATGCTACAAGTGAACAGGCGAAGCGACTCTTGCTGTTCTACTTCAAGCCCCGTTCTGCCTCCCCTCCACCCTCCCAAACCAGAACTGAATTTGACTGGTTAATCTGGAGCATACAGTGAGCTTAAACCTTAGTTTCACTTGAGCCTGACCTGGGAGAGACCAAAACGGGTTAGGCTGCCTGTCTGTGGCTGTGGCGTAAGGAATCCAGAAAGCGTTCCCGATGCTCTCTGCAAACACAGGCTTGTGGTTGAGCAAGTTGATCTCAGCCGCACCGTGGCTGAGTTTGTCTACGAATGCTGTTGATTTTATTTAGATATTTCAATTTGAGAAGGGTGAATGACTGAGCTATTGTTAAAACAATATCTAACCTGGTACCATATCTCCCACACCAAAAAAAAGTGACAGACTTTTTACATCATACGTGATACGTGTCACTTATTTCCATTGGGTTTCTAACTGATGTGCAAACTTCTGTGGAGTAAGTGATGGTAGTAGGGAAGACATGCAAAATAGAAGCCCTGTGAGGGTATATCAAGCAGCTGCTTTGTGGAACAAAGTATCTTGTTGGTTTTTTTAATTATTCAAGTCTTGGTATGCTTTTTTGCTTCAGAAATGACACTGAAGTATCTTACACCATTTCTTTGTCTTCCTTGGCCTCCTTAAAAGGAAATTAATTCACTGAAAATAAAAAAAAAAGTCTTTCATTTCCCTGTCTAGAGCTCCCCAGTCCCTGACTTGGCCATGTGTTGTAGGGACATCATATGCAAGCTTCAGTCTACAGCTGCTGCTTATGGCTGGTGTAAAACTTCACAGTTAGTCCGTAATGGAAATACTGACTGCTTCAACCAGCAGCTCCTGTGGGTATTTGGGAAAGAGGTGAGGGGAGAGAAGCCTTCAGCTACTTTGGTGGCTGAAGGAAAGGAGGAGTGGGGAGGAGAAAGATAAAAGGTGAGCACTGTGTCCCATCATTGCGGGATTACTAGTTCATACCAGTTAGGATTTTAAGTAGACTCTTTTTTTGCATGTTTAGAAGCACTTTTGCATTTAAGTATGTTACTTTCTGTCTTTCATATACCTCCTGAGTGTTTTCACTGTTATCCACATCCCAGTTAATTGCAAGTTAGTGGTGGGGTGAGAGAATAAATGGTAAGTGACCATAGCTCTAAAATGTTTGGTCAACAAAATCAGCTGAGTAGTACAACAGTTCAAGGAATACAGACCCCTATTCTGAGGAAGAGGAAAAGAGAAACTGTGGCATTTAGAAAAAAACCCAAACATTCCTCCCAAAACACCTCACCTCCTCCAATGAGAATAAAAACAGAGGAACAAAAAAACTCAAACCCAAGAAACCCAAAACTAACCCAAACAAAGAAAACCCATTTCAGTTTCTTGAAAGAGTTTCAGCATGGGGGAAGAGAAAAGACCTGAAATGTCAGAAGTCACAAAGGTAGATGAAGGCCTACTTTCCTAAAGGACAGTGGAACTTCCCATTAAATTTAAAGCAGTGCCTAATTCTTTAATTAAAACAAAATAAAAATCGTAACAGCCTTCTGTCATTAAGACCATCTGGAAAATGAAAGTTTTTTTTTTTTAAATGAGAAATTCAACATTAATATGGTAATGGTAGAATCTTTAGAATTTTCTTCTAAAAATGTCTTTATGGACCACTCAAGGGAATTTACAAATAATGAATACAAGCTTTTAGTCTAATTAGAGATGTGAAGAATTGTCAAACTGAAATCCTGAAGCACAAGGTAATAGATGAAAGCCTACTATCCAGCTCATCTACATAAACATACGAACTACGGTCAGGCTTACATTGCCCGATTCATCTATTTCGTATGATGTACCTTGGAAGTGCAGGTATAAATCTTCTGGTTGTTCTTTTCGAGGTATCGTATCCCGTCCACAAATACCCAGTCTCTTTCAGAGTCTTTGAGCTCAGCCTGCCAGGAGAGCGCAGCCCTGTGCCCAGTCGTTTGGCTGGTGGCTTTAGGGAGTGGAGCCGGGTGGTGTCCTGGCCCCAAGGACAGCTTTCTGATTGTTCGTCCTGGTGGAAAGCAGCAAGCAAACCCAGTGTTTCGCAGGCACTGATAGGAAATTTGATCGTCGGCACAGAGGGATCTGTGAGGTAACCCAAGAGCCAGATTTT
>NW_009599823.1:68529-109473 GCF_000690535.1 Cariama cristata | reverse complement strand
TGCCGAGACAATACACCTCTCCAAAGTGGTTACTTTGGTGGCTTGTATGTGCAAGATGAAAGGGGAAAAGTGTAGTTAGGAGCCAACCATTATTCCTTGCGTGAGCTTTGAGAAAAAATTTTCTTTGTCTGAATTTCATAGGAAATCCTTATTCTGAGTGGTAGTACAGAGTGCTTTTAAATCCAAGTTTGGGATTAAATAATGAGGCAACACAAAGAGAAGTATTGCTGCAGTTTGCCTCTGGCTTAGCCAAGCTTTGTATGCTTGAACTGCTGAATTGGGTCTGAAATTGGAGCAATAACATTTCTTCTTCAAGTATTCTGCTGTCCAGATCAGTGTGGAAAAACAAAAAGGGGTGATGTTTGTTAACAAGTCAGTATTTGAAACCATTCTCCTTTCTTCTGTAGGTAAGGCATCAAGATGAACTTTGTTTCATAAACTAACGGCTTGATTTGATAACACACAGTAACTCTGTCATCAGTGTGCCTTGTAGTATACACTAGAAATTAATCACCTTTTAACAGAAGTGATACAAAAACCTGTTTATCACTTTACCGAACTCGAGTGGCTTTTTAACAGAAATTCAGTATACCTTCTTTTTAGGTAGGGAGTCTGACCCTTTGCTTTTGTGTTTATCAGAACTACTTGTTAGGAATAAGCAAACAGATATATAATTGTGTGCGTATAAACATACATAATTTTATATATGTAAAAAGATGGCTTAGAATGCACACTCAAAAAGCTTTATTTGGATGGGTGTATTACTATGTGTTAGGTGCTTTCAGGAATCAAATGTGAACAACTTAAAAAGACTGAAAAGACTGTTTAAACCCATGGAGTTTCAGCATGAAGTCAGGAGGCAGGCAGAGACTGCAGCACCTCTTACAGGACAAGCTACTCCAGTGGCTTAATCTGCATCATTACCTACATTTACCATGAAGAAAATAAGGAGAACCCCCTTCCCTCATCTTGTAGCTAAAGAACTGCTTCTGCTTGTTTCCCTAACCACACTAATATGAATTGAGAGTTAAGGATTTTTTTTTTTTGTCCTATAAACCTGCTTCCCCCTCTTCCCACTAGAAGAGCATTAAAACACTGATTCAGTCTGTTGTGATCAAGCATTGGCTACTTGAAGCAACCTGAGGGGGAGAAGCTAATAAACTTTGTGTGTGTGGGTAGCTTTTTGTGTTGGGTTTTCCTTGCCTGTTTTTATTTGGCTGGCTGCGGAGTAAACAATAAGACATCTCTTCCCTTTCCCCTATAAATTCAGCTGATTACCGGCAGTTTTCCATTTGGCTATAGGAGTTGCTGAGTTTGTTTCTATGGATGTTCACGTCAGGACTTCTTATACAGAAGTTGCTTCTCACTGTATGGCATTAGTCACAGTCTGCAGTAGGTTTTCTTTTGTTGTGTGGTGTTTTTTTAATCTCCGACTGTCTACGTTAAGTTTGTGTTGTCAGTGAAGTAAGCTTGAGAAATGATGGGGTTTTGTCTTTAAGCAGCTCTTTGGAGCTCAGGGAGAGAAAGGATTGTTTTGGTGGGTGGGTTTGTAGGGGCATCACGCGTAGCTGCCAGAGCCAGGGACCACGAGAGAAATCTGTTTTCTTCTTGCCCGGTAAAAGGTGTTTTGAGTGTCTCTGAAAAAGAAACAAGTAGGAATACCTGTTCACATACTGTGAATTGCAGGTAGCTTTCAAAAACCTTCATATGATAAAGAGCACAAACATAACTTGCTCAGACTTTTTTCAGTTGACATCTGTTTGTGATGGCTATTTGGAATGGAAGAAATGAATTAAGAAATCTGCTTAATCTGGAAAAAGTGCGTACACAAGGCTTACATGAGTCACATTGAAAAGAGATGCTGGCAATGTTTTACTGAGGATTTATTAAGACTAGGTGAGCTCTATATTAAATGAAACTATTGTAATAAAATACCTTCATGTAATTTGAAAGGACTATTTCTTGTCTTACACACCTGGTATGACTGCAAGCAGTTGTAAAGTAACAAGACTTAAGATTACTTCAAAACAGAATAAACCAAAACCCGCTGTAGGTTTATGCTGGAATGTGATAGCTACAGGAGCTTTGCATACACTGTACTTTGCTACGAGAAAGAGGGAAAGCACCCTAGAAGAGCTGATGTTGTCTGAGATGGGAGAGAATTTCCAGGAAGATGCTCCCATGCTTTTCCTCTTTCCTTTCCCCACCTATTGGGTAGAGTTTTGTCCCTGTGCAAAAGCGTGCTTTCTGAAGTCAGAACCCATCCTCACGGAAGATATTGTTGCTCCGGTAAATTCAGTCAGACCCAGATTTGTCCCTTACTCTTTGCTATCCATTTACATTTGGTTTGGAATTTTTGGTGAGGAAGTGGAGAGCTGATTCTCTGTGGATTCGTGTGCATGCAGCAGAGATGACTGCAAATCGCTGATGCTGCCCCGCAGCGAGGAGCTGTACGGGGCTGCCAAAGTGCCGGAGAAGGGCGGGAGGAGCGATCTCTCCGAGCAGGAGCCACGCAAGTTATCGCAGGGTGAGAGGGATTCGGTCTCTGTCTGCTCGCCCAGTGCTCCTTCTGCTCCTGTGAACACAAAAAACGCTTCTGTCGTTTCTATCTGTTCTTTCTGTGTGCTGAGCAGGGCAGAGGGGATAGGGGTTACAAGCTTTGTGTGTTTTTAGGTAATTTAAAGAAATATATGTAGATTTTTTTTTTTTATAGGAGCAGATTGTAACTGAAATGGAGAAATCTCAAAGATGCTCATGACCTTTTATCTTACACTGGTTCTGTGTGATTCCTCCCTTAGCCATGAAAGCTTTATTCAATTTTTTCCCCTATTGCTAATTGTGATACAGTAATATTGTAAACCAAATTTACTTTAATTTCACATGCATCAATAAACACCAGACTTCAAACTTCTTGTGTGTTGTGTCAGAAGTTAAAATTATTTGCAGTGCAGCCAAGCAACTAACGAAGGTGTAAATCGTTTCACATTAAATGGTTCCTATAGCTATTCCTGTGTTTTTGAAGTGACCTTTCAGTTTTGTACAATAGGTGTCTCACTATTGCCATAAATTGAGGTGCACAGCGGGACTGTACCCGTTTTGTACTTGGCTTGCCATTTCCTTTGGCTCTCTATGCATGTGGTAGAGGACCTGGTAATTTTAAGGCAGCATTTCTCCCTTGCTCCTCTCCCTTCCTCCTCCTTTCAGGATCTTCAAGTTATTTCTGTGCTACAAGTGTTGGCTAGCAAAAGTTTTAAATTCCATCCAACTCTTCAGTCCCTCAAAGTCATGTGGGAAGAAAAAACCAAAACCTCTAAACCCTGTGTTATCTCCTTTATTGTTGAGTAAATGTGTAAAGATTGCTTTTTTTTTGTCCGTATCTCAGGTGTTGGGCAGTAAAGGAGAAGATACGTATGTTTTCCTTCTGAAATGAAACATGAGGTGGCAGGTCTGTGTGTGAAACTTGTCTGTGTGCTTCTGGAAAGGACTTTTTCTTCTCTCCTCACGAAGTGGACATAGACCGCTCAGCGTGAGCATTTGTTGCCTGGCTCGGTGCGGAGCTGGGGTGAGACCTGGTGTTGGTGTCGGTGCCTGGCTGGGCCGTTGTGTGCTCGGATCCTGCTGCGAGTGGCACTCCTTGCTACGAAACTCTCATGAATTTTAATTTGAATCTACAAGTGTGAGAGACTAATGGCACGACACAGTTTGAAGCACATTGAATAGCATATTGGCTGCCAATTTTGTGGTTTGGTATTTTTCTGCATTAAAATTTCCCAGTATTTTTAATATCGAATGGACTTCCTCTTTTATGCTCTACTTTAGGATCCGACTTTCAAGTTTCAAATTGCTGTGTGAGTTTATTTTGATATTTCAGAGCAGTGTATCGCTACTTTAGGGTGATTGTTTTGTAGCAGTATTGCTAGCCAAGATCACAGTTTAAGGAAATCTTTGCAGACCTCAAGGAAATTTGCCCCCCTCCCTATTGGAGTGAAGCAGCTCCTGACTTTTTCTTTGCTTTATTGGAAATGAAAGCTTAAATGGGGCTGTGTGTGGTTTGGGTTTTCCTTCTTCCTTCCTCGTCTATTTATATGATCGAATGCTGTAATCGGCTCTTACTTGCTCGAGAGGGAGTGAAAGCAGCTGAGAAATGCTGCACAACCAAGACCCGTTCATCTTTTCTGGAGAAAGTGTGCAGGTTGCTTGGTCTCACGGTTGCTGTAGTGTTGGAGGGGACACCTCCACCGGAGGAGAAGTTGGGCAAGGTGGCTTTGTGCTGTGAGCTCCGGCTGTGCCCGAACAAAGCCTGTCGAGAAGAGCGTTTCGAGATATAAAACACTCGCTGCAGGCCTGGGTGGGTGGTGGTGTTAGGGAAAGGAGTGTATTTTAAAAGGATCTGAAGGGCAAAATAAAAGCTTTCAATTTTATTGCTAGATGGGAACATCTCGAAAACTTGTTTTGTTGCAACGTTTTACTGGCCTGTGTAAGTTCAATAAACTTCAAAAAGTCCTTAAAATGCAAAGCGTTTTTCTGTGAGAGGTCAGTATTGAGCAACTAAAACACTAACTAAAACTGATTGTTTGAACTCAAGACACTTATTTTAGCTGCTTTGGTGAACCAAAATGTAGTTGAGACCTAAGGTAGACTGCTCTGTGCTGTCCCCTCTCCTTTCCCCAGATCTTCCCAGGCTAGCCAGACTGACCCAACAGCCCACCTGAGCCCAGCTGAAACTGTTAATCTACACATTCTTGTAAATCCCAAGGGTTTTGTGGCATCTCTGGCATTTATTTGTTCTCTCACTTTGGGGGAAGGGAGGAGACAAAGGACTTGGCTGTGAAGGCAGCCAGCACACTGCCAGGCTTTGCAGTAGCACTTCAAAGCAAATGTTTTGTTTACTAGATAAGTGAAAACTGATGTAAGTTTGGGGTGAAAATACAATTAATTTATTGATTCTTACCCCCTCCTCCTCCTGATCAGGGATGGAGAACTGCAGCAACATAAATGTTGGAAAACAGTCCATCATTAGGCTAATGAAAAGCTTAATATCAAAGTAAATGTATTTATTCAAATTTATATTCTCTTCCTTGAAGGGATGTAGAAACCTGAAGTATTTTGGTGAATTTAAAAAAAAAAAAAAAAAATCTTAAAGTGTGTGGAGGGGAAAGCAGTACAAATACATGGGATTATCACAGCCATTTGTAATGGAGAGAATTAGATACTGAAGGCCTTAAAGCTGAAATAGAAATAGTCTTCAAGAAAAGTGGAGACTTCATGAAATGTAACAGCTGTCAAAAGCGTAACAAGTATTTCTGTAACAGCTCTTTGGACTTGAAATAGTTTTGACCTGACATTCCCCCCCCAGCGATCTGTTGGGTTTTTTTGAGTTGTGTGTTTGGTTTTGCCCCTCTTAGTATGACAGATGCTTAAATGTACGACACTGCTATGTATAGTCTATCTTAAATAATGTTTTCTTTCTCTTTTTTTAAAAACTATTTTCTTTAATTTATCTGCAGGAGTCGGAAGCTTCAGATCAGAAATATCCCGCCTCACTTGCAGTGGGAGGTAGGAAGTTACTTTAAAAATTGGTATCTGTGCTTAAAACTGTGTTTCTGTTTCTCTCTTTACCCACAAGACTTTTCCCCTTCCCCCACCTTTCACTTGCTTTGCACACACCACCCATTCTGTTCTGGGGAAAAATCCTTTGGAAGAGGGAACAATAGAGCCTTCTAAGCAATTCAGATAACTGCCTTCATTTCTGCTCTCCGAGTTAACCATAAAAAATGTTGAAATGGATTCTTTGGTGAATGCTGACTTCCTGATGCAGTCACTCTCTTTGACTGAAAGCTCATCCGTTTTGGACCTTGATGGTGTCTGGTGTATGAATTCAGTAAACTTAGCACAAGTTTTTATTTAAATACTTGGCCAAAACCTTTACAAAAGCAGAAATTTAATGCTGATCCTTTTTCTTTGATTTTTTTGTTTGGTTGGTTTGGTTTGTTTTTCCTTGCTCCTCTATAGTGGTGGCATTATGGCAAACTGTTTGCTCATGCTATTACAGTTATTGGCTCTCACCGATACATTGTATACTTGCTGTTTACACTCTGCAAATAGTGTTATAATTTTTGCAGTAGATGGGCTGCTGTGAGAACAGATCTGTTTTCTTTATTGTTTTTCTACATTGTATGTGTTTAAAATATTGTTTTCACGTTTTAGTAGTGCTAAGTCACCCTTTTGCCTGAGGAAGATTGGAGGGTGGAGGGTTTGAGGAAAAAGCTCCAGTAGTGCTGCTCTCTGAGCAGGTTTGGTCCGCCTTCTTCATCTGACTTTCCATCTGCAGCTACTTCTTTCTTTGCACTACCTGATCTCTTCCTAACTTTGGAGAAGAGCGGAGGTGTTGCTATGTCCAACCTAGATTGTCAGCTACAGGGTTTCTGTAAGATGTCAGCAGACACCACCTCTCCTTGCTTCAGTCTGTCCTTCTGGTGTGTGCTGTCCGTATCAGCATTTCCTTGGTCCTTCCTGAACCTTGTGCTCCCCTCGGTTGAAACTTACCCACCTGATACCTTTTATTTCAAATTCATAAGTGCTTTTTTGTCAAGCTTTTGGGAAGAGCAGCAATAGAAATGGTTGAGGGTGGTCGACTTGAGGATTAACTTACTTTTTGGTACAAACTTCCTCTGAAGATTTTGTGTAGGAATAGTGAGTAACAGAGCAGAGGCATACGATTCAGAAAAATGTGAATAAACACAGATGTAAGCACTGTTGCACAGAGTACATCAAAATGCTTCTACCTGCTTGTCCCTCCTTACACCTACGTAGCTATTACTGCTTGTATGTTACAGGTATCTACCCTGCTTCCCATCTGCTTCCTGATTCTTAAATGATTTCCCTCTACTCCATTGCTGCAGTTTCTGGGGGGACATCTGGTCTCAGATGTTCCCTCTGTGCCCCACCTTTTTAAACCACTGTGCCTTCCTAAAGTTCCTAAGGAAGAGTTAAAATTGCTCCTGTTAACATCGTCTCAACCTTACCTAGATGTCCTGAAGCTGCTTGTACAGACCTGACCCTTTGTCTGGGCCCAGAATTTAGAAGGCCCGGAATAACTTCTACAATACTTTTGCATTCTCTTGCAACATCAGGGCTGCTTGCCAAGTATGGTTTGTCCGCAAACTTCCTAAAGTTTTTCTTTGAGTGCTGGTGGTCTGTCACTTCTGAACTAAGCAGGTAAGTTTCATATGTTCTCAAAAGAGTGCTGATGACAAAACACAGCAATTAGTGATTAAATTCATCAGGGAATTGTCTTATGTCAAGCTTACCATGGACTCTGGTATCTTGGTGCTCAAAGACCTTGCAAAAACTTCCCTTGAGGTCCGTAAGAAAGTTTTGGGTGACTCCTCCTCAAAATAAGTCTTTCTTGCAACCAGTTGCTTGGTGGGGAGAGTAAAAGTTTATACATACAGGGAAGGATTTATATTGAAGCAATGTTCTTGTGTAATGTTTTCTGAGGGGATGGGGGTTGTGTGTGTGCTTGTGTGTGGCAGCTGGAGCAATTTTACTTAAATTGTTTCTTATAGTCCCTCTGTGCCAATCTACTTGCCTCATCACTCCTTTGGTAATTGCTTGAATCAAGACTGACAACTTCTAATGGGTGTGAAATCCTTAAAACCAAACCAAAAACAACTGATGAAAGAGGTCTCTAGGTTAGTTCAGTCTATCAGCACTCGTGTATGTTCAGATTGAAACAAAACACACTTAGTACACTGCAACGCCCTTCTTTTTACAGTGATGTAGGGATACATGGGGGGGAAAAAAAAAGGAAGAAAGATTAATGTTCTTGTGAAATTTTTTTCCCTTGTATAATCATTATTAGGAAGGCTACTTTGTCATTCTTTGCAAAAGTATTTTCTTAAGTTCTGTTGAAATAATTGTCTTGTTTTAACTTTGTGCTTTATGGAAAACAAGCATTTTACATGGGAAGCCTACAGGTTTGCCCCTAGCAGTCTGGGAGCATGCCTCTAGTTTGGTCCTTCGCAGGTGTTTTTGTATGTAAGCCCTGTGCCATGTGGGACTGGGACCCAGCGAGCATCCCTGTGCACACCCACAGCCAACAGAGGAGATGGTCCTTGGCTTATAACAGAACACCCACAAAATCTCTTACTATAAGGAAGGCATCCATAATATTCTCAAATGCAGCTCTTCCGGTTTGGAGAAAGCAGGTCTGGAAGAGCAGTAAGGATGCTGGTCCCACAGGAATGTAGCTGGAGTGTTTGTAGAGAGAAGGGTAACAGAGTTTGGTAGTAGCTCCTGATCACCCCAGAGAATGGTATTGCCTCCTGATTTTCAAAACCAGAAGAATGTTAAGGGAATAAATTGAAGCTTAATTTGAATTGAGAATATTTTGTGATACGCCAGCTGAGGAAGGGGCCCCGTTGTTGATATATCGGTGCTTTGTTCTCCGTGCAGATGGAAGCTGGCTCTTAAGATTCATGAAACGCCGGAGTAAACGGGTTTCCTGTGAAAACCTTGAAACTGTTTCACTGGTGTACCCTCTTATCTTTCTAAGAGGCATGTGCACCTATTTATTAAAATCTAGTGCCTTTAGTAGCATAGAAGAGAGAAAACATTGAACTTAGTGTTATGGAAACCTTGACTTTGCCTTGGAAGAAATTCTAAGAGGCATGTGCACCTATTTATTAAAATCTAGTGCCTTTAGTAGCATAGAAGAGAGAAAACATTGAACTTTAGTGTTACGGAAACCTTGACTTCGCCTTGGAAGAAACTGGTTATCCTGAAGACTCATGTGAGATAGGACACTTGACCTGTAGTTATTCCATATAGATTGGAAAATAAACAGAAGGTGTAAATGGCCACAGAGTAACAAACATTTATTACTAAGACTTTTCATAAACCAAGTATGCAACTTCAGATTAACTGTTTGCTTTTCTGGCTGCCTTTTTGGAGAAAAATGTTCCAACTGATTTTCTCCTTCACGTGGGTTGAAGTTACTGAACAAAATACTGACTCTTACAACCAGCCATAGCAATTGGGCTTGTAGTTGTTTCCTCTCAGTAATGTAAGAGTTCACTGTGTACTTATTGGACCATCATGGTATAAGTAAAAAAGGTAAGATAACCCTTTGAGACCATATTCAGGGCTAAGAGGTAAAAGAAAGTCAGATAATGACCTACTATAATCTGCTGAGTTACTACATTGAAATAAAACCACAAGGTTGCTATCCTGAACAGCTCGCTCTTAAAGTGCAGCTGTGAAAGATAAAATTCTAACGTATTCCAAGGCATTCAAGGTTAAGTTTGTACAAAACTTGCCTGGTAGTTAATTTGAACTTCACAATAAGATTTTTGGCAAGGTTCTACAGGTTTCTGTACCTGTGGGCTGGGTGCTGTTGTGCTCCTTGCCCAGATGGGAGAAACTGGAGGTGGAGGGAAGGCAGCTCCTCTGTCTGAACTAAGAAAATTTAGGACTTGTCTTAGACCAAAATTGGAGTCTGGACTGTTAAGGGCTTATCCAGGATCATGTTCTCTACTCATCCAGGGGGTCATCTGCATTTTCCCCTCCCTTCCCTCACTGGACAGTCTGGGTTTGAGGACTCTGGATCAGTGCCTGTGTTCCATAAAAGGATCATTTCTTCTGGAATGCGTCTTCTTCCTTTTATTCTGCTTGCATACAAATTGCATATAGAGGCTATTGTATCAGTTTAGTAATTTGAAGGACATGTGCATGATCTGATTTTATTTTTTAAATAAACTCATTTCACTTGTTACAAAGTTTGTTTAGTGGAGCAAGCCCTCAAACTATTAGTGCACCTTTTAAAGTGATAGTAGATAGGTACATCCCCCCCCTCCCTACTCAACAAACACGAAGTCCAGATTGATGCTAAGAATCATGACAAGTGAAGGATTTGGCACACCACGTTTTCCCATTCTCCACACATACCAGTCTCATCTCTTTCTCATTGGAAATGAGCACCCTGGCTCTGTGGTCTCTCCAGAAAGTAAATAGATCTCTATTACAGATTGCGGTTCAGGAAAGAGTAACATACTGTTTTGACTCCTAATTTGTAACTGCGGGTAATCTCTCCCTTCACTTGTGAGTATTCAGCACTGGAGATGTATTTGCAAGACAACGATATGCCTTCAGAAGGAGGTCTAGGTGTGGTGATTTAAAACTGAAGTGTACCTAGAGTTTGTTTCTGCTTCAACTCGACAGGGATCCAAATAGAGTTCTTCTGAGAAGGAACAGTTATGTGAAATGTCACACCTTTTTCTTTCTTTCTTTCTTTCTTTCTTTCTTTTAAAACACTTTAAAACTAGCTTCCTCAGTGTAGAAGATGCTTCAGGATATTTTCTTTCCAAATATTTTTTCTGTGTTTAGTGAATAAAGTGCTAGAGAACAGACTTTCAGGACACAGATGGTGCCAGAAACAGCACTTGCTGTTTAGGTAGCTGTTGAAGAGTTCCCACTTCTGTGGGCTTATTTCCTCATCGGTTTGTGTGGAGTAGATAAACAGATAAACAGATACAGTGTTGATGAACTTTGTAACAAAAAAGGTAGACCAAAAGCCCAGCCTGTGGAGTGTGAACCTGTTGATTGAGCAGAGAAGCAAGAAAAACACTGTGAATGTGTATTCCTAGGTTTGCTGTGAGACTTACAGGTTGGTTTCAGGGACAGCGATGTGTGGGAAGGGAGATCTGTTTTAGCTCTTCTGAAAGCAAAAGAATGTTACTAAACAGGGTTTGCTTTTCCTCACTTTTTCATGGCAATGAAAAACGAAGTCTCATAGTTATGCAGAGACCTCTGATGTTTTAGATTCTCCAAGAAAAAGTAGCAATGGAGAAGGATTTTTGGATCAGAGTTGCAACGTGAGTGCAGGTTCTGCATTGAGATTGCTGTCAGTGCAAGAAAGGTCTGAGCCACCTCCAGCCATCTGCATACTTTGTAAGACAACTTTCAGTTTCTTTAAAAGAATTGAGACTGATTCTGATTGTGAGTGAATGTTAGTAAATCTTGTCACAGTGCATGTAACTTTGTCCTGAGGATCTGTGGTAGCTTGTGTCATTTCTTTGATTAAAACAGCTAAGCTGTGTGGGGTGGGTTGTTTGTTGGTTGCTTGTTGTTTTGCTTTTTAAATCTAGAGAGACAACTTTCAGTTTCTTTAAAAGAATTGAGACTGATTCTGATTGTGAGTGAATGTTAGTAAATCTTGTCACAGTGCATGTAACTTTGTCCTGAGGATCTGTGGTAGCTTGTGTCATTTCTTTGATTAAAACAGCTAAGCTGTGTGGGGTGGGTTGTTTGTTGGTTGCTTGTTGTTTTGCTTTTTAAATCTAGAGATGCAAGTGTAAAAAACTAATCTTGCTGAATGGTACCTGCTTATGATGCAGCTTATTCTAGAATACCAAGCATACGAAGAGGACAGGTGTGGAACTTGTGGGTTTTAAGAAAGGGAAAGGAAAAGAAAAACATGAAACCACTGCAATTAAGAATAAATTAGGATTATACAAAGTGGATATTTCTCATAAAGCAAGATGTAAATGGGAAACATGGGAATGAGTTGAGCTACAATGAAAAGAATTCTAGAAGAAAGATGAATCAACAGTAAAGAGGTGTAAAGTGTATTGAAATACGATCTTTCACCTCAAGACTCCTCCAAGATTCCTAACTTAATGCAGTGCTATAAAAATAATGTATAACTATAAAAATGCTAGCAGAATGCTAAGCATGCACAAATTATCTGCTGCTGCCTGCTAGGTGTGGGAATCTCTGGTAGGGATCTTTGTTTTCCATTTCCTCAGTGTGCTACATCAGGCACTAAGCTGTAGTTTTTGCCAATTACTACTAGTCCTACTCAGCAGGAGAATGGAGAACATGTTAGTCCATCCTCTGCAGCGGTCTTTTACATATTTGATGACACATGATGTTTTAGGAGGGTTGAGGAGAGAGTTTAAGTTCTTTCAATCTCTTCTTGGGACTCTTCTTTCTAGGCAATTGATTGTTCTTAAGTGTCTCACCCGGGAATGTCCCGTGAGACTTCTCCAGTACAGTTTCTGTAGTTTAAGATCACTCCAGGCTCTTATCTTGTCCTCTGGAACATTTGCACTCCATTTCAGCCTTGTGCTGTCTTCAAGTTTATACTAAACACAAATCTGACACAACACTGAATGTGGTGGTCCCTGCAAACCCTATGAAAGAGAGCTCTTTGGTTTGCTGGTAGGCTGGTAATGACTATTACCTGGCAGTGATCACAAGGCTGACTTCTCACCTGCTGTTGTAGTGTTGGCTGTGTTTACCTTACGAGTCTGTTGTAGGGGCAGTGTCAAAAGCCTTCTGAATAGAGATTCCCCCCCCCCCATCAACTGTTAATTCTGTTACAATGAGAAACTGGAGAGATTTGTCAAGAATTATACACATCAAATAAAGGTTGAATGTTGACCACCTGCTTGTTTTGATTCCTAACTATGGGGCAGAGGTTAGAGCAGCCCCTGGAGCAATGCGGAGCCCCGGGCAGCACTGCCTCTCTTGGCCTTGGATCCATACCCAGGGGACCACAGAAGCTGCCTTTGCTCCTCTGCTGCCAAAGGGAAAAGAGAGGATGGTCTTCTTTCCTTTCTGCTATCTGACCTGGACACCACACTCTGAATTAAGTGTTTTACCTGAGCTGTGCATGTTTCCCATTGTTTAGCTGGGCTTAGCAGCAGGTGAGGCAATCCGATATAGGAAAATGACCATGTCTGTGGCAGATCACCCAATTTTGCACTTAAGGTACTGGCTTATGTTGGGATTTTAATTGCCTGGCTTAATTACAGGAGGTGATGTTTACAGGTATATGTGAGGTAATAAACACCTTTTGCAGATGTTTAAAATACAGGGTGTGGGAGTGAAGGTCCTTGGATAAACATGCAGTAAGCATATTTCTCACTTGGAATGATTTCTTCATATGAGTGTGTTGGCTACAGCAGTGCTGATAATTGTCTTACAGTTGTTATAAACAAGGAGAAAGCCCTTAACAGGGAAAAAAATTTTCTCTGAGAGTTCTACAGCATTTTTTACTTAAATCAGGATCCTGTTAAAAGTTGTTGATAGTGATGCTTTTATCAAACATCTGCCCCAATTAAGAATTAATACCCCAGATGCCCTCACTGAAGATACTTTGCTGTGTTTTTATTATAGTTGTAGGCTTGGAAAAGTAGCTTTGTGTTAGTTAAAGCAACTTTTTTCTTTAGGAAAGTTGTATTGCAGCAGCTGAAGCAAGGAACAGAGAAGTTAGAGGTGAGGTCAGGGCTCTGTTGTGCTAAGCATCTAGAGGATACAGAAGGTGGTCTTCTAACTGCAAGAACTAGAGGTAATGTTAGTACTCTGTTTCAAAGAAATCGGAAGACTCACTAGGTCAGAGCTGGCTTGATTGACATAGTTTAGGGGTGTGAAAGTTGCTCTTCTTCCTCCAGGCGTCCAAGGTGATCAGTTGAAAGAACTCGAAGTGGAAGGTCCTGGGCTCGTATTGCAGGAAATGTGGTGTCGGGTGGTTGTTCAGGCAGCCACTTCGACTCGTATGGCAGAGGCAGGAAGGTTGGCTGGGCAACTTTTGAAGAAGGTGCTGAAGTGCCACAGCTTTTCGACTAGAATATTAAGCAAGCTGGAATAACTGCTGGCTTCTCTGAATGTGCTGAGTAGTAAGGTGCAGTGACTTTGGGGCATGGTTTGTGAGCTGTTAACCCTGCTGTGGAGGGGGCAGGACGAGGAGTGCAGGGAAGCATCCACTTGGACCCGAGACTTTTAGTCTGTTGTCTCATCTGAGTCGCACAGCTTTGTGGTTCAGTGAGTTGTCTAGGTCTCCGTGTTGGATTATGAACTGCTTTTGGCTGTGATGGGCTCTAATGTCAAAGTGCAGAAACCCAGCAAGTTTTAAGTGTTAAATGTGGCCATTCCAACTAAGATGTGCAGAAGCCTTATGTCTTTGGAGACCGCATTTATGCATCTATATCTTATTTCCCTTCCGATATTCAGTGGGAGAAATAGATAAGTGATGAATTTAAAACAAAAAAAAAAAAATTTCAGTGTGACTCATCAATGCAAGTGTTCGATCCAAATTTGTTCCATTGTCCTATAACTGAGATGAGAAAAGTTATTTTCACCACTAGTTTTTGGTCTTCTAGGATGAAGGAAGGCACAACCTGTGATCCCTTAACTTTTCAGTAATGTTCTAGTACTTAAAACAGCTGTTAGTGTGCAAGAATTTTGGCACCACGGGGTTCCTTGGCACTGTTGGAACAGTGTGTTGCTCACAAGCCTAGAATAATATGGTTACTTGTTTACCCTGTCACTAGCAGTGACTCCAAAACTTGAGAAATCTTAAAAGACACACATAGCTTGCCTCGTTCAAAACGCTTTTTGGGAAAGCAGCCACAAAAATCTTACTTTTTATTTGCAATTATAGCAAGGTGTCTGTGAAGACCTTTGTTCAAGGGCTCAGTTGCCAAAGTCTTGCACCCCTTAGCTATAATTTTTACTTAATCATGGTGCAACCTCTTTATCCAGCGTTGTGACATGTCCTTTCACAGGATTACAAAACCATTCAGGTTGGAAGGGATCTCAGGAGGTCTGTAGTCCAGCTTTCTGCTCAAAGCAAGGTCTGTATTGAATTCAAACCACATTGCTTAGGGTTTTGTCCTGTCTTGGAAACCTCTAGGAATGCAGTTTGTGCAACCTCTGTGGGTGATCAGTTCTAAGGATTAATTATTCTATTGGTGAGAATTGTTTTCCTTATACCTGGTGAGGACATCTGCTGTGTCAACTTAAGCCTGTTGTCTCTTGTCCTCCCACCCTGCACCTCTAGGAAGAGCCTGGCTCTATCTTCTCAGTGACCTCTGGGGCAGGCTGCTGCTATACTCCCCTCAAAGCTGTCTATTCTTGGGCTTAACATGCCCAGGTCCCTCAGCCTCTCCTCACTGGAGAAGTACTCCAGGGCCCAGCCATCTTGGTGGCCCTTCACTGGACTCATTCCAGGTTCCCAATGTCTGTCTTGTACTGGAGGTCCCAAAACTGCATGCAGTATCTACACGTAATTGAGTATCCCCTCTTACTCAGCGTTCATTAAATTTCTTCCACCCTGCGTTCCTGTTAATACAGCCGAAGTTGTCGTTGACCTTCGCTGCTGCCAGGACACAGACCTGGCTCGTGTTCAGCTTGCTGTCCACCAACACTCCACATGGTCTTTTCAGCAGAGCTGCTCTCCAACCAGGCAGGCCTTAGCCTGTGCAGGCAATTCCTTCCCCAGTGCAGGACTTTGCATTTGTCCTTGTGAAATTTCATCAGGTTGCTGCTGGCCCGTTCCTCTGCCCTACCTAGGTTTCTCTGGGTGGCAGCCCTGCCCTCTGGCATGTTGACTGTTCACCTCAGTTTGGCCTCATCCTCAAACTTGAAGAGGGTGTGCTGCAACATCTCCTCCAGGTCATTGACAAATATATTAAGCAGGACAAGCCCTGGGACAAACCACTCGTTACTGGTAGGGTGTGGCCAGGTAGAGTACCATCCTCTGAGCCCAACTGTTAGTTATTCATTATAGCATTATTACTAGAAATTAAGCTGGACATGGAATCTCTGCAAGTCTGTCACATGTATGAGTAGGAGGGGAAACATGTCTGGGAATGGTATTGCATCTCTGCAGATAGAACTCTAGGCTGCATGCCATTGCTGGCTGAATTTCCTTAAACACAATATGTTGACCAATGGTTCAAAGCACACTTAAGTGAGACAGCCCAGAAGTGAAATAAGCAGCTCCGACACACTGCTGCTTTCTTCATTTCACATGTAATTGCATGGTCTTGTTTCTCACTGGTACTCTAATAGCATAAAAAACAAACCACCAAGGGACTACTTGGTGCAAATTGTAGCTGCAACCTCAGTTTAGCAAGTTGTAATCAAAGTCCCAAAGTATGTTTTTGACCTGTGGAAGAATACACATTTTTTTGGTAATAAAAAGGTACTTTTATCCCTGTCAAAGCTACAGACGTAGCTTTTCTGTGTCTTCCGCATGTAAACTTAGTCTCTCCTAATCAATTATTCCTGCGGCCTGGTATCTTAAATCTTGCTCACTTTAGTTTGTCTCTGTGAAATAAGGAACCAGTAGTTCTTCCTGGTGTTGAGTCTTCTGTGGAAGTGCTAGTTTTAGATGCTGGGAGTGCAGCCCAAAAATTCCTGGTGAAGTTAGATGTCAGTACCTCTTTTGTTGGCACATATGAAGCTGCTGGTAAGGTTATATGCTTTTACAAACAAAGATGCCCTTGAAGTGTGTAAAAAAAAAAAAAAAAAAAAAAAAATTAATGCGATTAAGAAACAAGTTACTTCTGCTGTTGAAGAAGTTCTGAACTAATTTCAGTTACCTGCTTGAAAGAAGATGTCGCTAGCAGGGATTGTATATTCAGACTTACCAGATGTATAATTTGAAAAGAACTGAAGGAAATGCATAAATAAGTTGTTCCTCAGGCAATAACAGGAGAATTGTTATGAGCTCTTGTTCATGGTAGCCGAAGGAATAGAAAGATGTAAACTTCAAGTGGCCTCAATGATTCTTTTCTTAATCCACTTACTCCATTTGTGCATAAAGAACATAAACCCAGCAACACTGGGTCAGAAGAAAAGTTTATGTATAGTCCTGTATCCCACCTCTGCTGTACCTTGGGAAGGGTACAAGAATAAGGGCAAGGATATAGCGATAGCTCAGCAGAGCAGTCTCCTGGCTTTCAGTATCTTGCAGCCCTGTAACCTACTGACCTAGAAATGGTGCCTTTGTGTTTGAGAAATTAATCCAGAGTTTCTGCGAGCGTGTTCTTGAACCAACACAAACTCCTAGCATCTGCAATATACTTCAGTGAAGAGCTGCATTGTTTTAGGGTGTGTTGCAGGAAGAACCATCTCATCTCACATGCTTTCAACTTCTACCTGCCTCCCAGCTCCTGTATTGGACGGAACAGCGAAGAGTATTAGCTCCATGACCCTTCCCTTATTTTAAGGATGTTTATTCTTCAGCCATTTCTTTTCCAGGCTGAAGAGCCATAGCCTGCTTAGTTATTTTTGGGTGGAAGCTGTTTCTCATCCTTTGATTATCTTTGTCCCATTCTTGGAAATTCTACTAAGTGATTTGGAGTTGAGGGACTCTGAATCTGCACATAGTTATTCATTTTAAGTTTTTTTACTTTATAAAGGTAGCTGCTGTCAGAGACCTCTGTGTATGTCTTGGATTTTGTTGCTTCCCCCCCCAGAAAAAAAAAAAAGAAAAAAGCAGCTGCAGTGAAACCGATGGAAAGGTAATCAGTGGGATGGGGCTTGCTGCTTATGTCTCAAGAGATCAGCAGACTTTTCTTTTTTGACAGCCATGGGAAAAATCGACATTATCAGTGGTGCCGATCCTCCTCTAGGCTTGCTGCTAGATGCCAGGAAATAATACACTTGAATCATATGCGTACCACATGTTGACCTAACTTTATGCAACGGGCTTTTGCGTGGAGGGAGGGAAACAAGATGTGCTTATTTCCAAGGGGCTGGCAAGTTCCAACCCAGTTGATTTTATAAAGCGATGGTAGTCAGCACATCTCTCCTCACACTTGTGCTTAGGCATGCAGGATTTTATCTTGTTCACTAGACAAGTAGAAAGTGGCTCTTGGGCTACCTCTCTGATGAGCAGGTCTGCTGAGACCCTTACAAAGGCGGTGGTGCTGCGACTGCTACAAAAGCCTTCTACTTCGTTGCTACTTGTACAAGCACGTTGCTTCATTGCCTCTGCGTTCCCTTTCCACAGGGACTGTTTTGATCGCAGTCTTGAACCTGACCATTCAAGACTGAGGCCTCATCCGTGTCTCTTCTCACAGCTCTCACCTGCTTTCATCTAGTGCTACAGAAAAATCTAGAGTTATTTCTTGGATGTATGGGGAAAAGGGACAACATGAGCTCAGCTGCCAAGTCTCCTGCAGAAAGAGGCAGACAGACAACCAAGGCAAGTGGTGAAGCTCTTGTAGGAAGCAAGGGGAAATGCCGCAGGCTTATGGGAGGGCAAGAGAAGCCAACACAACCGCACCTGCGTACTGCCAGCTCGTCCAGCAGCCAGGGCTCGCTCCAAGACTCTGGGTGTTGTGGGGGGTCAGGTACTGGCTGCTGAGTTGAGGCCTTGGAAAGCAGCAGTGAGGACATGAAGGATAGGTAGGATGTAGGTGAACATCAACCGAGCCAAATCTGCTGAGCAGGGGGAAGTGAGAAGTTGTGTTAATGTATTTCCTTTTTTAAGTTTTTTGTGTTATTCTAAAGCCTGAAGCTCCCTCTGATCCTGTGTCCCAAATCGGTAGCCAAGTAGATGTGGGCAGCAAAGGAAGGGAATGTAACTTGAAATAGCTCTCTTATTTTCAGACGCTTTGGATGTTGTGGCAATCAAAAAGGGGGGATGTGACTGAAAGCCATCAAAACCACTTCCAGGCACATGCCTTTTAGTGGAGCAAATGAGCAAGATTTTTAGAATATAATGCAAACAGGAAATCACTCTGAAAACTGTAGCCCACCATTAACTGGAGGGGGAGGGAAGATATATTAAAACTATCCTTGCAAACAGCCACCTTGCTATAAAGTCTAATAGGGGATTGAATGCATGTGTAAGAAACGAATCCAAATCAACATTTCTTGGGACACCTTTTATTGGGTGTCAGGTTTTTTTGTTGCACTTAGTAATAGAGTCAGGCTGTTATGTGAGTAGTGGATAGCTATTCATGCAGCACTTTCACTTATTTGCTCACATAGTTCCCTTACTGAACTCATAGTTACCCAATGTGAGCAGCAACCAGGAGGCCAACCTCAACTATGTACTCTGAAGTAGAGGGTTATAATGACGTACTGCTGGCTTCTAGGTAGGTGTTCCTCAGTCCTTTGTTGCATTGGATGTAGAATTAAATCTGTAGCCTTCATCTGACTGCATATAGCAGCTGTCATCCTTTTGGATGTGGTCTGAGTTAAGAATCTGGTGTCAATGTTACTGTGTGTCAGTGGTTTTGTGTGTAGATTCAGCAGATTTTTGGTCTGGGAAACTTTCACATGCTACCCTCTCAGCTCACCTTTCCTTTTCTTGGCAAGTAACTGTTCCTCTGTCCAAATCTGTAGAAATCTACAGAAAGGCAAGTTTACGTTGAAGCGATGTTTATTACATCCCAACTATAGGATTTTTTTTTTTGCTTTTCGAGTATGGGACTTTTGTGGACCTGTAGCATTCTTGCAGGCAGCATAGCATCAGCTCGTTATCCCTAACTTTGATTTGTGGATATTGGTTGTTGCACCCCAAATGGTTGCTGGTTTAGTTTACTATTGCAAGCTAAGATGATTTGTTAAGTACTTGAGTGACTGCATACTTATAGGAAACTTTCTTCTTGCCCCTTCGTATCAGCCTCTTGCTAATATTCAGTAATCGGTGTGCGTTCTTATTCATCAGTAGGTTTGGGTTTCATACCCAGGAGGTATTTGTTCCTGGTAATATCCTGTTTTTTAAATGTGTGGTAGAAGAAACACTGCAGTGGGGAGGACACTGAAGACTTGAAGCGGCTTCGTGTCTGGGACTGCAGTGGGAGTGTGCAGAGGGAATTCATGCTAGATTAGTGATTGGGGGGTCTTCTAACTGTGTGACCTCCAATGAGTTGTGATAGACTACGAACACCTTTAGGAATACATGGAGATGGCTGTATAGCAGATATGAACTTCTCTCAGCTACGCTGCGCATAGCCACTACAACCAGCCCTCGGATCTCTGAGGTCCACAGCCCATAGGTGGTAAAATTCCTCGTGGGATCTAGGAGGAAGGGGGAAGGAGTACAAAATGTGTCAGAAGAGAACCTGAACTTTTGCCAGCTCAAGAGTTGAGAGAATTTTTTTTAAAAAAATTAAATTAAAAAAACCCAAACAAACAAAAATCCCCAAACCAGACAGAAACCTGGTGTTGCCGCTAAGTGTTGGAAGCAAGCGTCCATGACTTCCACTGCTTTGCTATGTGACTTAACTTCTAGTCTAAGCCAATGTCCAGTGATGCCTTTGGACTATGTAGAAATGCATGTGTTGGTGATTGTTTTGTGTGGCCATAGGCTATGACAGTAACGTCTGTCTTCATGAAACAGACAGGAGAGCTCTCAATGTGGTGTCCTTACCTGACTAATGAAATATGTTAACCCGCTTCAACATGGAAGTGTGGTTTTATTTACAAAATAGATTTAAGCTACGCAATGTTTTGTTTCAGCTTGTCAAACTGTGGTCTTGAAGCTTCCTCAGACTGTGCAAGGCATTGATGTGCTTGCAACTGCCCTTTGTGCCTTGCTCTTTAAAATCTGCAGGTGACCTTCTCCTCCATCCTTTTTGGAAGTTGCTGTCTGTTGCAAAAGCAAAACCAGGAACGACTTATTTTCTTCTTACAGTAGGAATACTTGATTTTCTGAGATCATGTATACCTGCACGTCAACAGTTCCCTTTAATTTGCCAGAACCAACCTGTTCAGTGGTCACCCTTCTGTTTGATTGTTCGTGTTTCCTTTGTGAAACCACTGTTGATTTCTCCACTGTTCAGACAGTGTGTTAATGCAGCTTCACAGAGGTGAGCCAAGCAATGGCTCATTGAGACTGTAATGCTTAAGGGATGTTAAAGCCACAGTCTCTAGTATCCTTGGACTACGTTGACTGGTCTGCGTTGTTCCCAGTCCATCTGCATGGTATGAGTTTGAGCTCTGTGGAACTAAAAGCACTGCCCTGCTACGTGTGGCTTGTTAGATGTCTGTCTTCCACTTGACAAAGAAGGTACGATGTTGTCTTTTGCATTTTTATTGGAGTGAGACCAGCTGTTTTAGTAGTTGATGGGAGCTTCACAAATGCAGAAGAGACCTTCTGACCCTGAGATAAGGGAAGGGTGCTCATCAGGTCTGTCTGGCCATATGTGCTTTTCTGTGCTTGGGGTAGTGGTGAACCTGAAAATTTGCCGCTATCGATGCCAGGCTGCTGATGCAAAGCTACTTGGAGCTGACGCCAGGCTTCTGCAAAGGCAGGAGGTGTTGTCCTGGGCTGAGGGGCAACAAGTTTCTGATGGCAGAGCACAGAAGTGCCCGGGGTGCCCTCCTGTCAGATCTCTGCTGCGGTTCCTGAAAGCCATCCCGTGCAGTGCCCAGCGCCAGGAAGGGTCACCTCTGCAGCATCCGTCTATCTCCCAAGTATTTTTAAGACCTTCTAAAAAACCCCAGTTTTTAATAAACATGAACACCACTGGATCAAATGTATAAATGAAAAAAACCACAGAGCTTCTGACTTGCAGCAGAATTTGGCTCTTTCAGAGAAGCAGGTGGTACAGGTTTTGTGAAATGGTGGAGTGGAAGTAAAGTTATATGCTGTTTTCTGTACTGACGCAATAAAAAAAGATTGCGTTTGGGGGTCGAGCAGATTGTAGACTGTGCTGTAACTAGCGGAGTGACAAATCTTCCAGCTGCAGTGGCATTTGACAATTTTGTTCTTTGGATTTCTTGTTTTAGTGGAACTAAATGCAACCAGAAGTGATCAACAGCTGTCCCAGCAGCACTCTGACTACTTTCTAGTGTGTTTGTGATAGCTTCTTACATCTAACCAAATTCAGGTACTTGGGTTTGGGACAGAGGAAACTTCCAGTTTGCAAGTAATAGAAAAAATTGCATTCAGTCTCAATGGGGAATTTTCAATGAGTAATGATAGAGTCAGTGCATAAAGTGTCAGAGCGGGCACCACTGACTTTTCTGCCAGAGAGCTGTGTGTGTCTGAGGGGAAACCCCTTAAAAAAACCCTACTGACTTTTACAGCACGTCAGCTTGGTTCACTGTTGCTCCTTCGGGTCATAGTAATGTGCTTTAGCTGTAAAAGTGAAGGGTTTGAAGTTTTTGAAAGTGTTGAAAAAGAAGTACTTCTCAAGAATATTTATCTTTGTGATCTAATTGAAGCAAATAAAGGTACCAACTTACTTCCTCATTAGTTTTCTCTCATTCAGGTAATGGTAAGTTTATAATCAAGTGAGGGATCATTTTAATAATGGGTTTCAGGACAGTGACATGTCACATTCAAATTGTGACTAGCAAGTTAATTACAGACACTATATATTAGTTCTACTTTTCTTTTTGACATCTTAAACTTGGCAAAAGAAAAATGTAGATTATAAAAAGATTGAAAATTAAAGTCTCTAGTTGAGTTCCAATATCTTATGCACAGTTACTTAAACTTCAAAAAATTATTTTAAATAGAACTTCCCAGACTGTTAGTCTGAAGCCAGATGAACAGTTCAGGGGTATTTCTATAAATCAGCAAAAGAATATTTTAAGGTGAGATGTATCCTAGGTTTTGTCTGCAAAGAAGGAAAGTTGAAAAACAAAACAAAAAACCCCACACAAACAAGCCAAAAAAACCAATGAAAACCCTTCTCTGCTTGTCTTTAAACCTGTAAATAAGCATTTTTATAACATCTGAAACAAAACAATTGTGCTTGTCCATTCTCTCATTTGAAGTCCCTGCCTTCCTGTTTGCAAAGTACTTGTTCTTCACCAGTCCAGTTTTTTTGAGCTGAGCAAAAAGTGAGCCAAATAATAAGCTTCCATTAACTTACTTGTTTTGTAACCTTTCTGATGTTAATGTTAGTGGAAAAGCAAGTATAGGTGATGCACACAGTCCTGTTGCACAGTGAAGCATTTTGAGCAGGCGATTTGGACTATGGCTTCTAGGCTTTCAAACTGACTCAAACTACTGGGTGAGGTTTTGTACTTGAAGGCTTGCTGTCGCAAAATAAAACTCCTAGCCTGTGAGCCAAGGCTCTGTCCTTTTTGATGGATAAGAGTGCTCTAATTCCCATTTTGATTTAATTTCATCTCACTGTTGGAGAAAGCCGCTTTCTTCTTTTCCCTCCTCTATTGGAGCAGCTGCGTGGTAACATCCTTATGCTGTGTTCCCTGGATGCTAGAGAACCTCCTGGGATTTGTAGGACACACAACTTTCCTGGAGCTCTTGCTTCCATCAAAGACCAGGGCAGGGGTGGGGGCAGAAGGCATCTCTTACCCTTGTCCTCTTTGCCCAGGGACCAGTGTCCAGCCACGTTGGTATGAGGAAGATGTTTTATGAGCTTGAACTAAAGAGCTTTGGATCTCTGTGTGTGGATTTTTCAGTTTTTGTGATGTCCTGATACTAAAGGTGTAGTGCTTTCCAAAGAATCTGATAGCAGAAAGTTGCAGAATGCAGAGACAGTTACCATATCAGCAGTGCTTGAAGATGCATATAGCAAAGGAGTGGGAAATCCTAAACCTATTATTTTTTGGGAGTACGAGGAATTAGTAGCTGGAACTATATAATTGTGAGTATTTTTTCTGTAAAAGAAGGTAGTTTTTCAGATCCCTTTTCTCTCTCTTGTTCTTGTTCTCATGTTAAGAACATGACATGAAGTTATAGAAACACTGTAGTTGTTTGTAGGTATAAGAAATACTTATGGACAATGTTGCAAACATTAGTCGTCTACTAAGTCTAAAATACTTCATGAGCAGCTTTGTGGATGCTTTCTATGAATTCAGTCTAAAATTCCTGCTTTGATTTCATTTTAAGGAAAACTGGAATTAAGTTTCTAAATGCAAAAAAAATATTTTCTGTATAACTAGAACTACAAGGAAGTTTTATATTGTGCTGGTCAAAGGAGGTGTTCTTAATACAAAGCCTTTATATTCTGTGCAAACCCACAACAGGCATCTTTGCACCTTTGATAAATGTCAGCATGTATATCAGATGCACACAAGACCCCAAATTATTAAGACTTGATATGTTGTGACTGTCTTGTGGATAAAGCTATAATCTATATAATACTCAGCCTCTATCAACAGTTTGTGGTGCATCAAGAATGCAAAAATCCACAAAATTTGAATATAGAGAGGGGAAGTGAGCATAAGTAAGCCTACAGCTCCTAATTCCCTGTCCATTACTATCAAGTCATGCTGTCCTATGGTCTTAGAAGAATACTAGTTGAATTTGAGGGGGGGTGGTTGTAAAATAAAAAGTACCAGCACTACAAATGCTTCCTACAGAACTGATTGTGGGTTACACTGTTCTGCAAACTGATTTTGGAATCAAATTCTAGCGGAGTTTCTTGCAGTTCTGTGGATTACCTGTCCATTCAGAAAAAGTATGAGCAACGCTTTCCTTGTTTATGCTTTTTAAGGTCTACCTTACCTTGTTGCGTTCATAAAACTGCTTTTCTCACCCCACTGCATGTGTTGTTGCTTAACTACCCATCAGCAGAGTGTAACTGATTTCTAGTGATCACTGTGTTATGTGATGTGCATGGGTTTTCTTGCCAAGGTATGGTGATCACCTGAACAGAGGTAACTATTGTGCAAATGCGCATTAACTTCTCCTTTATTTTTGTTAGCAGTTTAATTCATCTCATGCCTGCCTCTTGCATGCTTTTGTGGCTTTGGCATATCTGACAGCGTATCTTGCAGAAGTGTTGCTTTTCATTTCCTTCTGAGAGCGATCCAGATGTAGCAGTGCTGTCTAAGGAAACCCTGCCGCTTGACTCCGGCTGCAGCTATAAGGGCGTCATTAACGTGGTCTTTGCTCCTTTCTGCTGCCCTGTGCTATTGCAGCTGTTGTCTTCTCTGTGTATCTGTTAAGCAGCTCATCCCATCATGGCTTATCAGTGAGAAGAGCTTTACTCCTGGGAGCAAGGAGACAAAATTGGAGAGGAACTGTGGGAAATTAAAACACATAGCTTCCTCCTTTCTGTTGTTTGTTTTTTTTTTTTTTTTGTGGGGGGGGGGACACGACATAAGGTATATACAGTAACTTTAGAGTGCACATGAATCTTAGATTTGTTTCTTACTCCTAATGGTTACTTCACCAAAATGGTCACCGAGTACTGTGAGTGCATGCACTGTCACCAAAATACACGACCCACAGAGCCAGCACTCTGCAGGCTGCAGACGCTCTGGTGCATACAGCTTGCACTGAAGTGGTGTGATCCACGTGAAGTCTGTTTTGGGATCACCAAAAAGTCATATGAATGAGCAAGGCATTGGCTCGTTAATGGGTGTCCTGCAGAAGGGTGATGAGAGATTTCAGGGATTTTAGTGGAATCTGGGGTTGTGCGTGGATGCAAGACTCTCCATAAGTAAAGGTATTTGTCATTTTGGCTTTCTAGTTTGGTTTAGGTGAGTAATACAGCGGTTTTTAAAATATTCCTGAAGTGTGTTGTGCATTTAGAGATTCTTGGCAGCATGCTCTGTTGCTCACGAAGAGTCCACTCTGTGTTTTGCAGCTCTTCGTAGCTCCTTCTACGACACTCGAGGGATATCTGTGCTCCTTGCTCTGTAACCTGTGATACTTCATTACAAAGGTCGCCCACATCATTGTCCCCTGCTTTCTCTGGGCCGTGCTGCAGTTGGTGGGGCTTGCCAGGTTGTAGAGATGTGGTTTCCACCTCGCAGGATTCCTCCGGCTGGGTCTTGAGGTGTGCAACCCTCCCCGACATGGGCAGGCTCCGTGGGTTCGGCTGAGGCTGAGAAGTTCCTAGAGTGCGAGTGCTGTATTTTGTGTGATCCGGGCTGGGAGACTGCCCGTTTGACTACACCCCTCCCTCCTTCCCTCCCTCAGCGACGGCCCAAAATAAACATTGCGCAAATTTTGTGTCCCTCAAACAAGCAATCAGTGAAAATTGCTGCGCTTCCACTAAGATTAAGACTAATCAAAGTGGGCAGTGATTGCAGGAGTTGGGCTTTGCTTGGAGTTTGTTCTAATGAAGTCTTTGCTGCCCCATGAAGGCACGGAAAGAACATGAAATGACACAACCTACAAAAACTTTACCACTAATTGCTTTTTATGTTGTTCTGCTACACCACGATCTCTCTTGGTCTCATTTATTTTGGTGGAAAGCCCTTCTGGTAAAGAGGAAAATTTTGTGTAGGCTAAGTAAGTAGGAGACATCAAGTTTTTGCTGTGAGGTGAAATAAAACCTCTATGGCAAATGTACTTTAAAATTCTCATTGGTGAGCAAATATTTTTTTTAAAAAAAATCTAAATCAGTGGATTCCTGTGTGGGTCTAACTAGTTTAAGAGGGAAAAATAGTTTGTATTGGAAATGTATACAGTTTCGTTTTATGAAGTCTAGTTTACTGTGTGAATAATTCCTTATAAATATAGCCAGTGATTTAAGAGATGACTCATTAATGGTTTAAAAGCAGTATAGTAAAAATGAAACCTGGTTGTGTGAGAGCTATATTTGTGTGGGTTTTCTTCTTTAAAGTTATGTTTGGGGTTACTTTCAGTGGAATCCTTCTAACGGTTCTCCACAGCGTAACCGTGATTGCCTGCTTTGCCGGTTTTCTCTTTGCCTTTAATGCTGTAGCAGCAAACTGGGAAATGTTGATGTCAGGAAAGTAAAGTATGGGCAAACGAACAGCTTAAAGGAGGGGTCTTAAAATTATGGTAACTTTTGTTATTTGTTACAGTACTGGATCATATCCTGTTACTGCATTGAAGTCATGATTAAAAGCCAGTATAATTTTATCATCTTGTATGTTATCTCAGTGACTGAAGTTGTTGGCTTACCTGACTTAACGCGTATAGTTTTCCTTCCATTTATGTTTCAGTGATCCTTGGCTGACCAATCTCACTATATGCAGAAAAATTCTTCTTGAACATTGCTAGTAATCTTAACAAGAAGAAAAACCTCAGCTGTCATTAAGCTTGAGAAGAATTAAAGCTCTGCATCTTTTCTTACATTTGCTGCAATACCAGTTCTTCGAGTGAGGCTTTTTTTTTTATAATTGGTTATATAAATCACTGTTTCATTTGGCACTTTACTGAGAATATTGGACTTAAAAGCAGTGTGCATATCTTCTAAAATTTGCATCAATATAGGAACTAAGTTACACTGATAAAAAAAATTAATGTACTTAAATTTCAGAGAAGCATCACTACCTGTCCATTCTCCTACAAAGGCTTGTCTATGCATGGGGTCACAGAAAAAACAATTAATGGAAGCTGGATTCTGTACTCAAGCAATGTGTCTCTTAGGAATATTGTTGCCTTCACATTTTCCAATTAGCAGAACTTAATTCTAAAGATAGGCATTTAGGCTGGGCTTAAAGTAACGGGAACTCCAAATTCAGTGACTCGTGGGAGGCTCTAAACCAGTCTGCTTTTCTCAGCCTTGCCTCTTCATGTGTGTATAATCAGGTCTTGAAATCCATAGTGCTTTTCCATTATCTAAAAAATGTAAACGGTTTTGGGTGAACCTTCTGTCAGACCCTCTGCTTGTCTGAAAAAAACCCAACCACATTTTCAGAACACTTCCAATGAAGATTTAGAGTATTAACTGAAGTTTTATATTAAGACACTTGCCTTGTATAACACTCTAATATTTTACTGCTGTTAGGTTAGAAACACCGATCCGTGATTTATAAGCAAGTTATTGACTTGTTGGACACTCAGTCTGTTCGACACAGTTTTAACAGATGCTACTGAAAAGTTGGTGTACTTTGTATTAAGACAGGTGGTCCTTTTAAATCAATATTTGCTTTCTTTTTCATGGCAAATTAATTCAGAATTAAGAATTTGCTTTTTGAATTATTTAAGTTTGAGGCAAAGTGAAAAAATAACAACTGTGAGCATAGTCTTGATCGTTTCAACTTTATGCAACTATATACCTATTTCACCCTTTTATTTTTTTTACTTTCCTGATGCTTTTCCCCTTTGCTGCTGCTTCTCTTCCCTGAATCTCACCTGTTCTCCCTGGTGCCCTTCCCAGCACAGCCCAGCACTGGCTCACTTGACTCCCATCTGCAAACCCCCCTCTCACGGGGGTCCTGGAGGGGCAGAGATGGAGGGCCAGGGGTGCTGGTAGGTTTGGCTGCTGGCAGGGGGTAGCTGTGAGGTTGGAACTGAGGGTTAAAGGTGGCCTGGGGTGAGGCAATTTGTGCTTTGCGTGATTGGGAGAGGTGGGGGGAGAAGGGCAAAGGTAACCACATGCAATACTTGAGATCAAGGTTTTTAGGTCAGCATGCAGAAATGCAATTAATGACTGCTTGGGCTTGCAGGGGAGATTACCCATGCCCCTCACTCCTGGGTTATGGGATTTAGCTGGGCATTTTTTCAGCAGTCGGACATCAAAAAGCTTAAGAGTTGGACTCTCCAAACTGCAGCCCTGTGGATGCTCGCCAAGCGGCAATGCTGGACCAGCTCATTAAAATGTAACCTGTGATTTGTACGGATCACCTGAGTAGTGGCACAGGAGTACAATCGCATTTAGGTATCTCGGGAGAGAAGCTATAGTATGGGGATTAGGCCTACATCCCACTTTGTTTAAACAGGCACAGAAATATCTTGTAACTGTTTTTTGTTTTATTTTTCTTTATTCTTTTAGCAGCATGTGTCTGTGTAACGTGTTCTCTACGAGCGAGTGTTGAAACTGAGGTGTTGTTAGGCAAACATCTGTTCCTATGGAAAATTAATGGGATTTATGTTGCTCTAGCAGCTTATTTACTGATGCAGCCAAAAAGGAGATGCAAACATCTCCCCATTCTTTTGTTTTCTTCCCTCCCACTCCCCTAGTTGTGCTTGTTTGCTTGCTTTGCTCACAACGGTAATTTTACACACTGGTTCCTGTGCTGTTCCTATTTACTATCCTAAGAACAGCACAGTATGCAGGTAAGTTGTGGCGGAGAAGGCCGTATGAAGCTGTTAAAGCAACACTGTCATTCTGGTAACTCTTTAGAGCCATGTCTGTCCACATCTTGTGCTGTCCATTCCTGCCTTCCCACCTGTCTGCTGGTTGACTCTGTCTTCTCTCCTGATCTTTGTATGTACAGCACTGGATGTAGCTGTCACAGGTACCTGCTGTTGGAGTATCTATAGTCTAGAGACCATGCTGGTCAGCACACAACACTTAAATGATTCATTACCTACTAGAGTATAAACAGAAAAAAAAATTGTGAAGATATTCTTGAAAGCTCTGTATAAAGTTTCCTAAAACAAAACTTAAGGTAATATCTCGAACTAGTGAAAACACATGATGGAGTCAGTGAATAGTTTCCACACAAGTAGAGAATTCAAGTAAACTGACTAGTTAGGTTGTGGGGTTTTTCTTCTGACTTCAGTCCTTGTAACAGCTGAACAACTTCTTCCATTAGGGCTCCAGAGGACATGTGGCAGCTAATCTTGATAACTGCTACCTTGATCTTTGTGTTCAGAATGCGCAGAGTATACCATGGGCTATTAATTATTACCTGCCCTGGTATTGCTGTTCCTTGCAAACATGTTGAGGATGCTGCAAACCATATACTTACTAAATTGTAAGGTTTCTTGTTGGAATAGACCCTGACATAACTTTAAATAACGAACCAACTTTTGGGTGCAGAAACCCTTTACTACCCTTAGGTCGAATGCTGCTTTTTTAGCTTGTACCTTTGTCCTATTAAAATCTTATTTTGTATTTATTGTTGTGGTTATTGCCATGTTTCAGATGGCTTAGTGCTTCATAGTTGTTCTGTTCATTTATGTATGGCATATCCTTTTGCTAGCTTTCTGATTCAACCGGTGAGCACTTGGCTGGCTATCCGACTTTGCCTCTGGCCAAAGCATTTGTTTAACTGCTGGTGGCCGAAGCACAGCTCTTCTGGCACCCCTGTGCCGCTAGAACGGAGGAAGTGTGAGGATACTCAGTGAGTCCGCCAGTGCTGCACGCAAATAATTTGCTTGAAACTATTAAAATGATCTTTCAAGTAAAGGACACTTGCTAGTGAGAAATGCAGCAAACTCGCCTGGGGAGAGTGATTAGAGATGGTCATGGGTGTATAGATATTACTTGAAAGTAGAAGGTTAAGCGACATATGTATTGGTAAAACCTTTGGTTGATAACTATTTCTATTAACAAATGAGAGCTACCAGATAATGCATGAGTTTTCAGTATTATGTGCTGTGGTCTAGTTTTGGAAGTATTAAATAATATTAGAAATGGTGACCAAGATGATAATACTTCTGGCTTCCTTTAGATGACTCTGTACAGACTTTCATCCACAGATGAAAGATTTTTCTGGCTTTTTCTGAGCAGCTGATGCTCAAGGTACTAAAAAGTTTGAAAAATAGTCATACGTGGAACCTAAAATAGAAAACAAGTGAGGAATGCAAGTCTTTTTACAATGGTTCGCTTTTTTTTTTTTTTTTGCAGACCCTTTATCATTCTTGCCTATCTGAAATATTTACTTTTCACTTGAAAGAAATTATTCTGGTCTGTTTGCTTTCAGTTTGTACTGCCCCAGCCCTCTGCTTCAGGACTTTTTGAGTGCTCTGCAGCTGTTTCCTTCTGATACCATCGGAGCAGCGTTGATCTCCGGGGCTGTGTCAGGAGCACTGATGCTGCCCCAGTGAGTCACCTGGTAAAAACGAAACAGCCCCATGTGATTATTCACACCCAAGATTCAGGCTCATCTCTCTGTAAATAAGCATGTGCTTGTCTACCTTGTTTTTCCTGTAAACTGCTGAAGCGGTGAAAGCACTTTCTAGGCATGTGCCCTTGACACACAATGCCAAAACCAGGGCAGTTTGACATCACTACAAACTTGCAGGCTCCCTGTCTACTTGTCTAAAAAGATGTTCCCCTATTTAAGCAATCATTTGAATGGGCATGTCTTCTTCTGTGAGTAAATACTCTAAAGTACTCAGAGATGTTTGGGGTTTTTTGTATTCAACTCTAATACGTAGAGCTCCCGAATTTATTTCTTCGGTATATGAACAAAGTTAGGTGGCATATCTGTTCACAATGCTCTTGGTAACTTTTTATGATCTTGCTGGGAGACAGCACAGGTGGGTTTCAGCCTTTTTAAGGCATTTGTACTCTCTCTTCATGATGGATGTTGGTGCTTTTCTGAGCATTTTCAAGCACTGTTATTCTGCTCGTGAAGTCACATAGTTGTTTTTCATGCTGGTTATTGTCACTGTTACTGAAACTGGTTCAGATGCAGTTGATACCTTGTTAGAAGAATCATCAGTTATATTAGCAAAAGTTTGTCTATTTTTATGACTGTGCTTTTGTCACACCTTTCTTTCAAAAGAACTGAACAAGTCAAGCCCATGAAAGCATTCACGCTGTTTTTTACAATTGTGACACCATGTGCATCACATGAAGGTTGCCATACCTCCCTCAGATGTGTTCCTCAAAACTTGTGCTTCGGACCCATACGGTTTGCCGTGTTACCAAACAGCGTTTACCTGGGTTGTGCAGGGAAGCAATCTCTCAAAGCACAGCCCAGGACCGATTTAAGTGCAAAACCCGCGTTAGAGCCTGAACCAGAGAGGCGGCTTGCTGTGCTCAGAGTGGGAAGGGGGATGTTTGGAGCTGGGTGTATGAGGCTTGGGGGAAGGGGAAGGGAAGAGAGATTTATTTTAACTAACCGTAAGCTTTATGTAGCTTCCTTCCTTCCTTTGCCCCCTACTTTACCTTTACGGTAAGAGCATTCAGGAGTCTACGTGGCTTTTAAGAAAGTCATTGCTGCTGCCCAAAAGGAATGGGTGCTTTTGTCCCAAATCATCCCCAGAGCGCCTGTGGCAGTGGTGTCTGGATGGCACACGAGTGGGCAGGCGGGAGAGGGCTGGGGCTGCGTCCCAGCCTGCTGCGGTCAGGGGATGGCTGCTGTGCAAGGAGCCAAGCGAGGACTCTGCCTTCACCCTCCAGCCCGGGAGAAGAGGAAACGTGGTGGTCCAGCAGCCGTGAAACCTTGAAGGCAGCGGAAACGTGGGGAGGGGGAGTGTGTGTGCGGAGGGGGACAGGCTGAACAGCAGCATCCATGGCCCAGGGCCAGGCTGTGAAAGTGCGGGGAGACGAGACCGAGCGCTGGTTTGGGCAGGGCAGGGCTTCCTTTTGCTAGGTTGGTGCCGTTGTTGCTGATGAGAGAGCAGTGGCGGGGATCTCGTGGGCTCCTCGCATCACCTCGCTGTTCACCCTCCTGTTCTCTCGGTGCGGTTATAGCATGTTTAATGCTCAACAGATCCACTGCTGAGGTGGAGAAACTCCCTGTGCCCTCTCTCTCTCCGCTGCCCTGTATACATCTGCAGACTCGAGACTTTCCTCAGGCTTCTCTTTTGTAGCTGGTATGACCGCAAGTCTTTCAGCTGTTTCTTGGAGGTCATCTTTTGTGGGCTTTGGAGGGCTCTTGCTCCTGTGCCTCAGATGCCTTCGAAGCAGTTTTTGTGTGTGTTCAAGTGGTGGCACACGGTGAGCAAGCAGGGCTGTGGGAAAGACCAGACAGGACTAAGCCAGGGAGAGGGAAGGGCCATTGCAGGTTCAGTGCTGGGAAACAGCATTTGCAGAGAGACTTGTCTCTGCAAATATAATCTGGCTTATTCCAAACTGATTGCCCCTGCAAACAAAACAGCTCTCGGTGCTTACGCTGTATCCTCTTTTATACCAACAGTTAGTGTTGCACAGGGTTCCTTGACACCCATATCCATCAAACTCTTGAGTGAATTTCACTTTAAAATAACCCAAGATCCTTGAGAAAATGAATGTTTAGTCTCTGTACTTTATCATTCTCTATCGCTTTAGAAGAACAACTGAGGAGTTTGCAAGCTGTGCTTAGTTTCCTTCCCAGCTTGAACCACTATAAAGTACAAGTTACACAGCATTAAAAGACAGAGACCCGGCTGTAAAGCAATCCAAATTGAGCTGTGCATTTCTAAATCATGAATAATTCTGAAAACCCTGTTCTATGGGAGAAATGCGTGTCCCTGTTTTGGCATTTCTGAATCAGATGCAGAAACAGTGTATAGCTGGGACAAAGAAAAGAGGAAGAACAACGTCACTTGTGCATGAAAATATATATTTTACTGCGCTCTTTCACAACTCATAAGCAACAGTCTAAAAGGAGAAGCAGCACAACTTTAAAAAAAAAGATCTGTGGGTGAAAAGGCTTCCTCTGTTGGGAATCAACAGGTTGATACCTTTGCTGGGGTGGCTGCACAGTTGCTTTGTAAGCAGTGGCAGGGCTCACTCAGTGAGACTTGGGGCTGGCTGTCCCCTCCAGCCGCTCGCCCCAAGGTCACCGTCTGCCATGGCTCTTGACGTTGGTCACTGTGGGCTTGGCCAGAGCTGTGGTGTGGAGTCGCGGTGCAGGAGAGCGTGGGCTGCTGCCGTGGGAGCTGCAGGCGTACGTCTGGCTCCTGTCTCTGACTTTCCTCCTTGCTCCCAGTTGCAAGGCAGCCTCTCCTTTCTTGCTGCTCACGTGCCTGCTGGCCGCTTCACTCCGAGGTGCGCGGGGAAAATGAAGCTTTGCCTGCTGTGGCTGCTGCTACCAGGAGATTCTGCATGGGAAGCCTTGAGGTCTGTTTTAGCTCTTGTGTGCTGCAAGAGCAGCCTCCTCGGCATGGACAAATGTGGCAGGACATGAGCTCATTTTCGTGACACTTCACGCAGCTGCACAAGGCTCAACTCCTGTACCTTGTCGCGGGCTTTGTGGTCTTTCTAACTTTTCTGGGGGAGTTATTGTTGTAAACAGGCATATGATTCACATATATGGTTTTGTGCTAGTGTTTTTAATGAGGGAAGGACATTACACGCTACACCAGTAATGTGCATTGCAGTCGTTATACAGATGGCTGTATCCTCACATGATCTGTTTCATACCAGATTTACAACTGCGTGTTCATTATTAGTCTCGGAGCTGTGTGCGAGTGGTGTTTGTGTAGTTGCCTGTGTATTTAAAGGTTACGCAGATACAATTCTTCTTGGTAGTGCATAGTAGAGAGCAGCTTGCTTTATCTAGCAGCTGACAGTTGAAAAAAAAATGAATCCCGATATAATTGTTGAAGGGCTTTGATTTTCTAAAGCGAGATGAGTGAGATGGGATCTGCTTTTGAGGATCTGGAATATTTGCTATTTTTGCTGAGAAGGGCAGGGGTGCCCAGCTCTTCTGCTGACTTATTCTGGATTAAGGAATTTAACTTTTGACATCCAAGTTGGAAAACTATGCCTTTTTTTATCTCATAGTTTGGTGGTTTGTAACCACTGTTACAGCACAACTTATACTTGCATGGCGTAGTTTGGAAGTATACACAATGGAGCATTTATTCAGTCTTTATTATTATTGGCCAGCGTGAAGAGGTGATTGTATTTTAGATGAGAAAACATAATATTTCATCCTCTCCACGCATAATTTACCAGTTGGAATTTTGTAATTATGGTTCTAGTTAAGCTTGCAGTTGGTAACTCCAGAACTTGAACCGTTTGTCTTCTCTCTAACGGTTAGAAAATGAGTGTTTAATTGAATGGTTTATGGCAACTGATGTCTGCTCTTTCGTCGTGGTGTAACAAATGAAGGACAAATATACAGATCATTTCCTGCCTGGTATGGTCATAGCACTTCTTGGGGGTGATGAGCTGGTGACGTGCGCTTGTATGTCGCAGCTTAAGGTTTCGCAGCTTTCAAGCTGGAGTTGCAAGTTTTCCCCAAATTTTGCGAAGCAAATTTAATAATGACTCTGTTTTTCAAAGCTGAGTACAGTTAAGCATAAGTTATTTTGTAGTCCCTGCTAGTGTATATCAATGCACCTCTGTTACAAACTTAGGTTGTCTTGCATTCATGGCATTGCCACGAGCGATAAGGTGTTCTCATGTTGTCACTTTGCTGTTCTGCAGTGCTCTGAGTGCTAAGCCTTTTATGATCAGTTCCCATTGCCATATTTGTAGACTTTAAAAAAAAAAATAAAAACCAATGGCCAAAAATTAATTTCAATGCAAAAAAAGTCAACCTCCAAACCCCTAATCCAAACCTTCTCTATCCTTTACTGTTTACAGCTGTGATAAGCTCCATGTAACTTTAACATTCACCAGATCCAGAACTTTGTTTCCCCTTTTTCTTCAAACCACCTACTTGATGCTTTTTCTAGAATGCTTTTCATCTCCATTTAGGAGCACAATAGAAAGTAGATTTTTAAAAACTAAAGGGGAGAAAAATGTCTAACTTCTTGTAACATTGCTTTTTTTCCTTACATATTTTGTATTTTAACTGCAAGTGTGTTTACACAGCTGTCTGCATTCATGTACATTTGCTCCCCCAGCATGGGAACTGTGTAATAGATGGATGATAGTGTTTTGTGCCTATGCACTCATATAAAGATTTATATTAACAAATCATGTTTTGCTTTATGTCCCCATTTCTGTGTTTTAATGCTGCAAACTTGCACTCCATAGTTGACTCAAACCGCAAATGAAACTAAGGAGCCTGCAAACACCTTAGGATTGTTTCTAAAGCAATAGAGAATGATGAAGTGCAGTCTAAACATTCACTTTCAGAAGTATCTTGGATAATTTAAAAGTGAAATTTATTCACGGATTTGATGGATATAGGCAGTTACTGATATATCAAATCGTACTTGTAGAGACAAGAGTTTTAGCAGATGAGATTTTCCCAGTGCTGAGTGGAATGGCTGTAGGTATTTCCATTTGCTTCACAGTGCCACCTCCTTTGAGATGAACGTCCTCCTCTCAGCTAGTCCTGTCACGTTAGTCTCTTTAGCCAAGTGTCGCCCTGGAGCCCTGGATTTGCTCTCCATGTGCCATTGTAAGAAGTATGTGGGCAGCCTTGAGGGCATCTCCAGCAGGGGAAGCAAAACCCAACTAAGATATGACTTCCAAGGAAGACCTGAGATCATTAAGTCTTTCCACTGTCTTCTGTGAAGGTGAAAGTCTTCAAGTGCTTAAAATGTTTTAATATCTGTTGTAGACAAGTGAAAAGGTAGAAGTCTTAATAAGTGTAAAATCTGTGATGATATGGGAAGGGTATCTCTAGTGGTGAGTGTCTAACAGTCATCCATACTTAAAAAAAATCTCCAGCGGCACAGATTCAAATGTTGGTTAGAAATTACTGAGGTGTAGCAAACTGTGCCTTATGCCGGATAAAATGACTTGTTTAGATCTTAAATAGCTCTGGTGATGGTGATTCATATAGCTGTCTGTTTTCAGAATTTGAGGGGACACACCGAAAGTCAAAACCAACTTCAGTCAAGGATCTAATTCATCAGACCAATCCTGGTTCTGAAACCAGGTAGCTGTGGCTGTCACGGGACAAGTTCTAGACCAGGTCTTCCAGCTGCGGTCTTACTGTGATGTGAACACTCATGGTTAATTGACTGGACTTCAGCAGATACAGAAGGTCATTAAAAGCACTTGGACTTTAAGTCAGTGCTCTTTGCATGCAACTTTCAGTGTGTCTGTATTGATATTGTCCTTTTTGAAGTAGTGGGGTGTAAAAACACCGCAGATGCCTCGCTATTAGGATCAGGGAACACATGTACAGGGTGTGTACATGTATGAAGTACAGGATTCAGGTCTCAGAGAACAGGGTTTCTGTCTCATTATGAGATGCACATGAAGCCTGCCAATGCATGGGGCTACTGTATATCTGTTTCTAAATTAGTAATTCTTGGTGTTTCTATCTTGTAAAACTTTTCATGGTAGACCTGCTCTCAACTGCTGATGTGAGTTCTAGTTGTGTTTTTTCCCCTTTGGCTGAGGAGCATTTAATTTTGAATGTCTTTACAAGGCCAGCTTGAGCTGTATTTATCAAAGTTTCAGCCTATGACAAGATGGTGAATTCAGTAAACAATATTCCATATGTCCTACCAGACTTTGAGATGCCACTTTTTAAATGAGCCAATTGTGAGAGAAGTGAATATTATTCATCTTACGCTAATGCTATGCAGAGTTCTTTGAGATGTGTGCGCTGTGCGCACAACCTACATTTTTATTCCTGAAGAAGCTTCTCATATCAGCTTGCTCTTCCGTACTCTGAGTCCTGCTATCCTGCAAGTGGGCACAATATGAATGAATATATATAATATGTTTTGTGTGTGTATTATATGCATATGTACACAGAAATATATGTAAAAGAAAGGTATTTAAACTTTAAAAGAAAAAAGTAGTAGTCAGCTGCACATATTCAAGCACAAACAGCTGTAATCCACATCTGTAGCAGTGGTAGTGAAGACCTATGTAGGAGTGTGGAGAGAAACGGGAGGCTGGACCACCTTGGTGATCAAATCTTTTAAATTATACTGAGGATGGATTTGCTAAGACTTATGTCTGTTGACTGTAATAACCAGCGCTAATGTTTTTATAAGAAGTTTCTAGGAGAATGTATTAACTGTGTTAGTACAGTTAGAACTGTTTTCATTCTCACATGGTACAACTGGAGGTGAGCAAACCACTGTCTTCATTTTCTTCTTGTTAAACCCTGCTTTTATCACTTCTCTTGTGATGAAAATCCAGCTGAAAGCATTGGTACCTGCACCTTAATGAGAAGCAGATGACAGGAAGTGGGTAATGCTTATTTGTTGGCTTTTGTAAAAATAAGGACTGATTATTTATGTAACATGTAGTCACAGATGTAGTCAACATGTAGATAAATCAGGCTTCCTTTTTCCAGATTTTGGACAGAGATGTCTTGAGTTATTGTTTCCTGATTTCTTATCTGAAGGTATAAAAATACCACAAGTACTGAAGCTTTTAATGGTAGCTTTAATGCAGCCAAAACAGTGAGGAACGTAATCTCGTACAGGTATCGTTGTTCAGAGACTCAAGTTCTCTGTCAGTGGCACATGAGCATTTCTTAATTTCTTCTCTAGCTAGATATCGAAAAAAACCCTGACTTGTTAAGCTAGCTAACTTTCCTTTTTTACTTAAAAAAAAAAAAGAAAAGAAAAAAAAAAGGGGGAGGGGGAGGGGAGGAGGAAGAGGAGAGAGGCGAGTGATTTCTGATTTCCCGCCCTGGAAAGCCCATTGCTACCATTGAGCTGCTTGTTATTGCTTGGTTATCTCATTAGGTCCCTGCAAGTAGTACCCCCGGTTTTTCTTGTAAATGTGCTGAGGAAAAAGCTTGCGTCCTTAAGTTTTAGGCAAGACTCGTCAAAGGAAAACAAACAAAAAAACTCAAGCAGAAAAGTAATATAGCTAGTATTGAGGTGAGTTCAAGGGAATGATTGCCGGAGTGGAGCAGTTGGTCCATCAGTCCAGAAGGCTGGTCTTTTTCCTATCTAGAAATAAGTTGCTGCCATTTTTGTGTGTGTCCATCCCTGTGATGATTCTTCTGAAACGGGTAAGAAAAAAACCCCAGACAAACTGAGAGTGAAATCTGTTTGTCTCTGAGCACACAGAAATGAACATAAAATGAGCCCATTTTATAAGTTTAACTTCAGAAGACTCTGGTTGACTGAAATTGGATATCAAAGACTGTGTATCCAAATGGCTGCCAGAAGAAGGGTCCAAGCTAATTTTTAAAAGTTAGGTTTATCTGTGATAATGCCTAGTGTGCTGCTGCTCTGTGATAGCCACTGCTGACACAGGTTAAGGGATGCCCTGCATTGTACTGGTAGGACACAATGCAAGGAACGAAGCTGATAGGTCTCCTTGTCACCATTTATTTGTATTTTCAGAGCGTTAGCCCTGAGGCGACACCTTTACTGTATTGGAAAGCACGAGAGCCTTTATTAAACATAAAGAGGACACACCCTGTGCAAGTTGTAGTGTGCAGCAGCAAAGCGTGTCTGCCTTAATTGCGCTTTTGTTCCTGAACCCCCCCAGAACCCAGGCTGGAGGGTGAAAAAGGGAATGTCTGGGTTGTTTTCCCACCCCCTCCTTCTTCTAGGAAAAGTTAATATCACGATCAAAATATATTTAACTATCTGCCTCTTTCTTGTGAAAGCTCACCGTTGCGGATAAGGTTACGTGCAGAAGTCTTCCTGCGTGCCAGTTGGGAGGAACAGCAGATAACTTGGAGCCTGCAGCTAAGATGAGCATGTTGGAGTGTCTGTTTACAAATCAAATATCGGCCTGGCATGGCCTGCCCTGGCAGCAGAGCCCTGCGCACGCTAAAATTAAAGAGGAGGCTGGAAAGGGAGACATTCCTCATGTTCTGGGCTGGTCTCATTGGTTCAACAGCATGTACCACTACTGCGCTGCTGGCATGGTAGCCAGCACAACTACAGTAGCACATTGTGCACTGGTGGGTAAGAGCTCAACAATAAGGGACTGGAAAAGACCGCTTTCCATAGAGAGGTTTTTAGAAGGCTGAATATTACCAAAATAATTTCACAAAGCTATATAATCTGAAAAGCAACTTAAGTGACTGCCCTTGATCTGCTGCCAGACCTCATGGGGTATTGCTTTCCACAGGCTGCTGCAGCACGCTCGGCTGTGTTACCCCCTCCCATAATTTTTTTTTTTTTTCTGCCATAGCTGAGCTTACTATTTGTGCTGGTTTGAAAGTAAAGCATGCTCTCGGGTAAGCAGAGGGAGAAGTAATTTTACTGTTGCTATGGGGAAGAATGGCCAAACGCTTTCATGTATTTTTGGGGTGGTACAGAGTGTTTAGACTTTAAATTCTAGCCAAGGGTGTTCAGGTTTCTAAGCCAGCCTATGCGACTGGCAGCAGCTCTTCTAGTGTTGTCAGACCTGCTGCCAGGGACGTCGTGATGTCCTGGAGGGGACAATATGGCAACCTCTTAGTCTGAACCTTTCAAATACACCTGAAGTCGAAGACCTTAAAAAATGTTGCTAAAATGTCCCCAAAGCTGTGGGACTTTTTAAAGTTTTTTTTTTAAAAAAAAAGGCATCTGGAAATGGGATGTCCTCGGCTTCTCCTCCCCCCTTGCTGTTAGGAGCAGTAAGTCTGCAGAAAGGTGCTGTTTGTAGTGCTTCCAGGAGCTGTGCTGGAGAAAATGCCTCTTCTTTGCATTCTGTGTCCGTATTTTATTTAGAGCTTCTGACACATTCTTGTTGCTTATTGGGAAGTCTGCTTCTAGCTTCATGGGAGGAGAGGGTGGTTTGGGTTTTTGTGTTTGTTTTCTTGGCATTTTAAATATTTCTTGTCTCCTCTGGGATGCCGTGCTGTATGCATCTTGTGGTCGTTATTCATAATTTAAGAACTTGTCTTTATCGTAGAACATGTGCAACGAGCCCATCTTTATTCAGTCGACTCTTGTCTGAAGAGCAACTTGGAGTATCTCTGCTAAACACAGCTCTGCCGTGCTTTGTTAGAGGATCTTGTCTGTTATGCTTCCGATTATTTTTTTTTTTTTCCTCTCTCCTTTTGAGGACCTGGGCAATGAAAATCCTGTCATCAGTGTTTTGCGTCTCATGCTTTCTTGCTTCAAGGCTTCTTGTATGTTGCTGCTTCTGTATGCTGAGCAGTTTCCATCTCCCTGAAACCGAGCATTGGCGTATGGGGGTGTGTGTGACGGTATGTGGTTCTAAGCGAGTGTGTATTAGTTGACTTCTGAGCCTTTGCTATTGCTTGTCTCCATCTCTTTTTTAACGTTCATTCTACGTTCCCTTACACCCAGAAGCTGCTCTTGCAGTCACTGACCTGGGATCCTGATCTTCCTGTCTGCTCCCTTCTCTGACTCGGCTGCGATGCAGCTCATCCCTAAACTCTGTTGTCCAGATTCTTTGGAAAGCTTTCTTTTGTGATGCCACTCGTGTTTTGGAAGCACCCCCAGTACTTATTACTTCCACAGAAGCTGGTCACTGTCCTGATGTCCTTTCCTACAGGGCATAGATCCAGTTCCCTATGAAATCTCTCCTGGATGCTCCTGCCTCACTCTTCACCTCCCTCCCCAGAAGCCCAGGCAGCAGCTGGGCCACTGGTCCTTGGGGAGCTGCTGTGACCTCCCCAGCCTCCCAGCCAGGCTATGCTTCCTTCAGCACTTGGGCTGCCTACTCTTCTTTTCTATGGCCAGGCAGTAAGGAGGGCCCACTCCAGGCTTCTGGAGCAAGCCAGGCTAACTAAGGACAACCTTGAATTTCAACCAAATTGATCAAGTGGATGTTTCCATTTTTTATTCTGTCTCCTGCCCCCAGTACTTCCCCATGTAGCTGTTGTACCTGTTCCCTA
>NW_009599823.1:49029-68498 GCF_000690535.1 Cariama cristata | reverse complement strand
TACACCTTGCAAGTTCTTTGGGGCAGGGACTACCCTGGTTTTTTGCTGCTTTCTTTATGCACCACCGCTTTTAATAAAGAGGTGTGCACTGCTAATGGTTTGGAATCAATTTTTCCCCTGCTTTAGTGGTCCTCTACTACCAATCTCTGTATCTTCTCGCTATGCTCATCTCTGAATAGCATGTTTCATTCTCATCCAGATGCCATGAGCTGGGACTTTAGAGCTGTGACTCCCTAAATATTCAGCAGGCGAATAACCAAGATTTCTTAGTTCCTTTTACACCACCTCCTCTTTCTTCCCATGTCAATAGCAAAGCACTAAAGTACTCCTTCCCTATGTGCCTAAAAATCTAGTTCCCCTTCTGTTGGGCTGAGTATTTCGCTATGAATCAGTGAAAAATCAGAATGAAGTGTACATTCATACAGGCGTATACTGGGGATTTACACTCCCACTTCCCTTATTTTAAACAGTGCTGGCTTTTTAAATGTCAAAAAATTTAAATTTTAAGCTTTTTAAGGAGAATGAGTTGTTTTGACAAGAGAAGATAGTTTATTGTATAGTAAATATGAAACTGGTAAATGGCATACAGCTTCTCGGTGCCCTGCAGTATTGTTCACCTTTACGCTTAATTTAGTACTGCTACAGATGTTTTTGATTCATGTTCAGGAGAATATTGCTGTAGAGACTTAAAGCACTTTTAGCGGAGGATAGCTTGTGCAGCTACTTATGGACCAGCACTGAAACAGGACTGGAGCCACTTCTCTGAAGAATTGCAGTGCCTGTTTCAGAGCATAAGAGAGAAGTTGCATTGAAATTGAGTGTCCAGGTTTCTGGAAAATAACAGTTTTTTGGTTTTGTTTTTTTAAAACAAAATGTGTCAGTCTAGCACCTGGTGTTACCAAACTGCTCAGATGCTTGCACAAGGGTGACTTGCCCAAAGGACAGCTCTAATGGCTTTTTTTAGCTGCTAAAGCTTGATGTCTTGGGCAGAGCTGATTATTTGGTTGAACTGAAAACTTGGCTATAAAATATAAGGCACAGACTTAGGTCTAAACTTTCGTATGGGGCCATTGGAGCCAGTAAGAATAGAGAAGACCTCTGCTGCGTTGTATTTGATTTCTTGTACTTTTCATAAGTAGGCCTGAGGAATAGCAGGTGATTAACTATGTTCCAGGCAAGAAATTATCTTTGAATAAAAGAACAACCAAGGACCCGAAACCATACATCAACCATGTTAGTTGGTAGTCCCTCTTTCCTCTATGAATTCCAGTGCTTGTGAGGAATAAGGGTATTTGAGTTCTCAGGTCTGTGCAACTTCAGAGTATTAATTACGGCAAAGTGGAATGGTGTAAACTTGCCTCCTTTGTGATTCCATCTCTTTTGTTTTCCCTTTATAAGAAGGGAAAACTTATTCTAATTTTATTAATAATGAGGCTATACAACAAACTTCAGAGTTGGAGAGCTTGCTGCTGACTGAATACATCCCGCAAGGCTGCAAACAGAAAACCCTTCCACCTCTCTTTGTACAAGGCTCTGAATGCAAGTAGATAGAAGCAGAGATCACTCTTGAACCATGTTAGGCATAGTTACCTTGTTTAATGATGGTCATTCTCCTTGAATTGTTCCAGTCGTCTTACTTGTGGTTGGATTGCTCCTTCAAAATTGACACTTAAAAGTAATTTATAGTCTGCAAGCTGTCAGCTAGTACTCAGCATTCACTGTCTGAATTGTTTTGTTTGGGTATATATAGGTCAAATGGTATTAGCATAGTGCATCTCTTGCAATCTCAATTTCTGGTTTAGATAATCACATTCAAAAGCTTGTGGTTTTTTAGTAAACGTTCTCTTAAAGTTTACCTTTCAGATTAGTGCATGAGTTGGCCATAATGCTGGGATACTTTAAGCTAGGCTTACGAATCTCATAGATCTTGGTAAATATGTGTTTAACAGAATTTCACTATATATCTCTTTAACTTTTAGGGTTTTTTAAGAACTTTGTTTTGTATGTTTTAAATATGTATACTTTTATTTTTATGACTATCTGAATGATTAGGTAGTTGCTAGATAATGTGTTTTACCACTGAAATTTTCTGCACTCAAAAATCCTGTGATTTCCCTTTGCTCCAAGGTTCATGTTTCTGCAGCTTGAAGGCTTTGACATCACTTAATTGTCGTTGCTTGCAAAGCTCTCATCTCTGCACTAGCACTGTAGAAACCTTTACCGTAGAGTTTATTTTAATCCAATTCTGCAGCGCAAAGTAATTCAAATAGTTGAAAGTGGTGTTCTTGCTCTACCAAGATCTGTCTCTCTTGCCATAAAGTGTATGCAACTTGTATTTTTGTCTGACCTCAGGCTTGAATTCTTGAGTCCCGCTCCAACCTCCTCTACTTGTTTCAGTGCCCAGTCCCCACAGTAGGGACTAGGTAAGGTTGTCCTCTTTCCTCCCCTCTAACTGCAAACAGCCATACAAAACAGGAGAGGTGGGTTAAGAAAAACTTTTGTTCTCCAGCTGTTGGGATGACTTTAGCAATTTCAGGTATTAGCTGTTACAACTACTCAAGTGACTGAGCTGCCTCATGTGTTATGAGATTGCTACTGATGATCTGCATTCAGGTGCAGGAGTTTCACCATGTCAGCGAAATAACTAGGGAGGTGAGGTAGGTGACACGCACTGACAGCTCAAGGGAAAGTTTTGTAGGAGAACATCCAGCAACCCAGCCCATGTGTCTGTAAGCCTCTGTAAACGCAGGTAGCAATTCCCTCCCTTCAGTAGTCTCTTATATTTCAGAGACTTGTTGTTTAGAGGCCAAACCTTCTCTTAAATGTCTGGTCCACAGCAGTGCTGTACTTTAGTAGGAATGCTGAGAAGCCAAAGGCATGGCATGCATCTTATGGATGACCAATTTAAAAAGGAAGAAGGGGAGTCCTGTAAATACAACTCAGGTAAAATGCTTCAATTTTTTTTATGGTTTTTCCTGGTTATAGAGAGATCTAAGACAGTCATGAAGTAGTTGTTAAAGACTTAGCTTTTTCCTGAAAGCTCGTCATCTTGAGTCTTGTGCACAATAGATGGAACATCTCAGATGTGATCTCCATCCGAGTTCTAATAAACTTTATTTTTATCTGAGCTAATCTGTGAACCAAATCCATTTTACATGATTTTCCTCTATGATTCCCTCTATCATTTTTAGATAGTTATAAGCAGATCCTAGAGGAAATGCTTAATGTTAGAATATGGGACAATCTTCCCAGGAAAGATTTCCCTGGTATCAAGTGCTGACTTGGCTTCGTTTGTACAAGGTACCAGTATACCTGTACCAGAAGGAATATTTTTCATATGTGTGATCTCTTCATGAAATTATCCCTGTGCTCTTGTTCAGAGATTTTTTTGGAACTTGTAATTCTTGATCAGTTCCAAAAGATGATTCAAAAATTGATTTTTAGTCTGACAGATTTCTGTTATAGTTGCAGGTTTCCAACTTTTCAAAAGGCATTTTTTTTAAAAAAATGAATGAACTATTATTATGCTGAAACTAAAAATATCAGACTAGCACCAGCCTTGTAGAGCAGTAATGAAGTGGCATCAAGACTTTTTAATAGCTGCAGGAAATAGCTTTCAAAAATGCTTTTTTGACACACATGCACACACACAAAGTGCAAAGTGTACAGGAGAAATACAATTCTCCCTGATAAATCTTCCAATTAAAAAGAACACATTTTCTGTAATGATATGAAGTCAACGAAACTGAGAGAACTGAAAGGTTGAGGGGGGAAAGGAAAAACGTAACTGTTTCCTTTCTGGTTTTCATGGCACTGAGCAGGACATCACAACTTGCACCGCAGGGCTGAGCAGCAGTCTTCCTGACGGAGACCAGTGCTGGATGCCTCCACAGGAAGGTGTCAAAACTGCCGATAAAGCACCAATTGTGTTTCAATATAGTGCTGTGAGTAAAGCAGAAAATTCATCCTTTATCTCTGTGTATTTTCCAAACATTCTTTTAAAATTTGGTGGTTCCCTTGCTTGTGTGTAATATATCATTTAATCAAAGTTGGGCAATGGATGCTCACTGGATAGTAATGCTTTTATAGCCTGTTTTTTTTTGGTTGTGGGTTTGTTGTTTTTTTTTTTTCTTCCCTTTGGCAAACTACAAATGAGATCGTAGAAGCAGTGGAGAGTGTTTCCACTTAAACTGACTGCCTCAATGCAAGAGGAGGCAGATGAACATGAGCTAGTGTTGCTGCTGCTTCCTACTACATTTCACAACACCCATCTGCCAGCCCGGCATGTGATCCTTCCCTCACGCCGAGCCACAGAAATGTCTTGGTAGCCCGTCTGCCCGGAAAGGAGGAGGACGAAGAGGGGGCCCCAGCAGTGCCCATGAGGAGATCCTGGGAGTGGGGATTAGCTGCCTTAAACAGCAGTTGCTGCCTTTAAGGACTGATCTGCGTGATGGTGCTTCTTAATTTTCTAGAAATCAGGATGGATACCGAATGAAGAGTGTTTGCATTAGTGCTAATCTGGTTCATAAACTTCGACATTATCTGAAACTGCTCTTGCAGTTACACCTTTAGCGTGAGGAGAGGGGAGGTTAATAAAGTATTGTAGCAGATATTGTGCAGTGCTTAATTGCATTCAGATACTGTTGCATAAATACTTAGTTCTCTGTGTTTTCAAACTTGTTTTCATTTAATTTAGATGAAGGGTGAACAGAAGCTGCCAATTTGGCCATCTCTACATGATTCGTTATTTCATAATACCTGTATCATATTCCCTCTCGCTCCTTTCCAAACTGAATTATCCTGTTTCCTTTAATCTCTTTGTGAAGGAGGCCACCCATGCTTCTAATAAGGATTTTTTTTGCCTTTCTCTAAACATTTCTCAAGTACTTTTTTTAACTTTGGAGACCATTTAATGCCATTTATGAGCATTGATACTATGATTTTTTTTTTCCCCCGCATCCCATACCTCCTTAGTGTAATGCACACTAATCTTTCGTCACTATTACACATTCAAGGGACTGTTTCTGGCTTAGCGTGTAATGTGGGAACATGAAAGCACACAAGAACTTTTTGCCTGCTGCATTCAGTACCTGGGCTAACTTTGTAGCCCAGAAATTTCTTTTATAACTTCTTCTATTTTCAGAGCTTCATTAGAATACTCTCTGTGAATTTTTCCATTGTATGAATTTTTATTTAAAAAAAGGAGGGAGAGGGAGTTCTGATGCTGACCTTCATCTGTAGTGGCTTACCATGTTGCTTACACTTATTGGATTCCTCTTAATTTTTTCTTTAGAAATTAATATTTTTCTATCTGTAAATTATGCTAATGATACTCTGTGATTTTTCACTTAGCAGTTTTAAGGTAGGTCCTTTTGAATGTTGTTCTTGAATGCTGGTGTCATTTTAAAGCATTTAGTCCTCTGTCTTTGTTACCTTTTTATTTTATATACATAGGTGTGTGTGTATATATAAAAATCTAAGTGGTCCAGAAGTATTAATTGGAAATACTTATAAACACATGTGGTGTGTGGAGTTGGTTACAATAGTTGTAGTCATGGTTGCATGTGAGGCTGTACCTGAGAGCTATTTTCTGTTGCGCTCTCTCTTTTGCTTAATTTGAAACACTGGAGTTTAAATAGTCCACATCATCTCTTACCTCTTTATTTTTTAATTGAGCATTTCAGATGTTCCATAATGAGAGCAAGGTAAATAGAGACCTAGTGTTTACTCTTAGCACTGTAGGGAGGGATGTTGGCTCGGGCTGGAGGATGGCTCTGCTGTCAGCTAACAAGTCCAGCGTGTGCAGGGAGATGACTTGTCTGTAAGAGATGTGCCCTAGTTACTCACTGCACACTTTCTTAATTTTGCAGACAGTTGAGGACTTTCAGGAAGACAAACCCCTTTGGTTAGGGGAATTGAATGCTGCCATGGCAAATTGAATTCTGCATGTTCTGGTCTCTGGGGCTGTGCGAACTATTTAAGCAGAAGTTGCTATTAGTTGCTAACAGCGAGCCTTGTCTTCAGATTGTCTTGTGACGAGCCTCAGGTCTCTCTTGCAGAAGTGCCGTGTTCTCCTTGCTATCGAAAGTGGCTTTAAAGCTGCACTTTGAACATGCGGACGTGCTGAACACTGTGGAAAATCAAGCCCTCGGTGTCCAAATCGGTCACTCAATTAGTAGTTGCTTTGACAATTTTGTCTTTGTTCTCTGTGGTTCAGCTTTACATTCTTAAAACCCTGGTAATGCCACCTAAACAGAATTGTATTATAGGGTAAACTTATTAATAGTTTTGAACATTTGGATATAACTGTAAGTTCCCAGGAGAAGAATTCACTCCAGGGTTTGTATGGGATGTGGTAAATAAGCCAGAGTTATTGTTTTCAGGCACTGCCTTTCTGGTGTGTGCAAACAATGACTTCAGCAGCTTCCAGACTTATTTTTCTGATTCCTCCAGACTATGGTCATGGTTTCATGAGACAGTAAGCTGGGTATTAGAGGGCCTACAAGATGAAAAACACCATCACTACATGCTGCAATGCATTGAGCCATTGCAAACTGGCTTTGCCTATTCAAATGTCTTCACAAGGTTTTGGAGGAATAACTGTCCTGGCAGACAATGTGCTGGTTTGGGTGCTCCGTGCCCATGCTGCTCTGCCTTTACAAGGGACCAACATGCTCTCACTTTCTTTTTGGTGAAAATGGGTGAAGTTGCCTTGTTTGGGCTCTGGCTGGTGGCAGTGGTCCAGACAGGCTGTCCAGGCTGGGAGGTGTGCTGGGTGAACTGGAGCCAAGCTCACCCATCCACCACAGCCTCCACGCAGGTGATGCGGCATTATCTGATTACACCTTTCAAAAATGACTGCTTCTTCAGGGATTTATTAGGGGCTTCTTCATATTTAATTTTCCCTGTAAAACCGTGGTAGCCATGTCCCTTGTTGGGGATGTGTTTCTTTTATCAGCGACAGGCCAAACTGAAGGTACTTTGAAGACCCTTTTTGCCATCATCAGTTGTTGGCAGCTGGTAGGGCAGCAAGAGCAATGGTGGCTCTGCCAAGGTCCTGTTTCACACATCAAAGTCACAAAATGCCAGTTCTGCACTGCAAATTTTAGCACACCGTGGCCTGGTGGGTGTCACATCAGGCTATTTGTGCTGCATTAATATAATTAATCGAAAATTGCGCATGGTGGTTTGGGTTTTTTGTGGACTTAAATATACCAACAGGGTGCTTGAGGTGCGCAGATGGCATTAGCGGTTCATTGGTTCAGCCAGGCTTGATATCTGGAGTGATATCAGCATTGCCCTGCACCCCTACACCCTCTTCTCCTTACCTGGCTCTTTTGTTTTCTTTCACTCTACCTCTCATCTTTGCACTTGCACTAACAACTCCTTTTTTTCTCATATTGTGGCCAGACCCCTCCCCTGCCCCCCATTTGTTTTTTTTTAATGTCACCTGGAACAGTTAAAGTCTTTGCAGGCAAAGATTTCCGCGTAGTCTTTTACTGAATGACCCTAACCCTCCTGTCTTTTTCTGCCTCTGCTATTTGTGATTTCAGTTGTGTTGTCTAATTTTAATTCCCAATCAATGTGACAGGAGTCATGGAATCAAAGGTAGTGGTCTAATGGATTTGCTCTACACCAGTGGAGAAAACAACTTCAAGTTCTACAGCAGCACTGTGAAGTTCCCATCGCTAAGTGTGTGTGTGAGAGAAACAATATGGGTAACTGTGCTTATGGACCAGATGTCTTGAGACTAATTTGCTTATGGCGTAGGGTAGAAATCCTACAGCACCATAAAATGATGTGTAAGAAATAGTCTGTTCTGTAAGTGCAGAAAACTGCTCTGGTTTGTTCAAAGGTGCTATTTCTAAACCTGTAAAATCTGCATGAGAACCAGAATATTTTAATGTGTGCTTCGAGCTCTTGGTCCTACTGAAGAGTAATGTTGCCTTGTTTCTTTTTTCCTTGTAAAGCAGCCTCACTTTGTGGGGCTTGGTGTAGGGTAATGCTGTTTATAATGAAGTCAGAATTGGCTTTTAAAGCCTGATGAATGAAAGTCCACAGTATAAGACTGCAGCTTTTTGTGAGAGAGACATCTGTGCTATAACAAGAGCAGGAGACCCAATTTAGACAACTGCTAGAAGGAGAGCTCAAGAAAAGGAAAGACTTTTTTTCTAGCTTAGATTAAATATTTGTACAAATAAACTTTTCTTTTCAGCTGCTCATCAGAATTGCTGCTGCACCACCAACTTGGCTTTGAATTTTGTTCTGATTGCCCAACAAGGCTGTACGCGAAGAGTGTTACGGAAGAGCAGCTTAAACAAAACATGTTTGTTTTGCAGCAGCACTAGAGGCTTTGGGCTAGAGAGGAAAAAATTTGGGGACAGGGAAAAGACAGTGTGAAGAAAAATATGAAAAAATGAAGGATGTGAATAGAAATTGGCTGTTGCAATGAAGCAAGAAACACATGCAGGAGTTGAGTTCTGTGTTTTGAAAGTGAGTTACGATAGAGGATCTGGTACAGTCGCAACGACTTCTCCCAACTGGATCAGCTGGTTCAGTTAAAAGTGTTATCACCCATGAAGTTTGCTCCTCACACACACACACACACATACTCCAACTGTTGCTGGAACTTTCTTACTAGTGTATTTTAAATACAGTCTGGTTAAAAGTCTACCCCTGCTGTGTTGATCACACTTAAAACCTTGCTGCATGAGACTGACAGTGATGAAAATACAATAATCTACTGAGGACGGTGCTGCGGAGAGCAGCAAGTGTATTTGACCCAAGAGGATTGTTTCTCATTTCAGTTAAAACTCCGATCCTTTGAGGAAACTTCTCATAAATCTGTTCAGTAAAGCAACTCTTTTAAGAATGTAGGAACTCAAATTGCTTGGATTAAAGCCCAGATGGACACCGTCTCTGCCTGAAACAGCTCAGAAGAGGATTAAGGAACAGCATAAGTGGAGAACTCCTGGTGAAGAGGAGTGGGATGCTGAATGTGCCATCCTGGGCTATTCCTCAGCATTAACAGCAAAAGCACCTTTTGGTTCTTAGGCTTCTTGGAGCAGATGCAAGGCTAGTGTGTTGAGAGGCTTTTGATGGCTGATCAGAAACATGCTCAAAGTAATAGTTTTTAGAGAGAATGTAATATATTTAAAAAGTTGTGTGGATTCAGATTTAAAGCATTTCTTTTCTTGGTGAAGCTGGTGACTTTAATACGTGGGTCTTAATGTAAAGGTATGCTTAGCCCAGAATACAAATTTAATATTGAAGTAGCTTACAAAATATTGATTAATTATTATCCAGCAAAGTCTTGTGGTACCTCTGGCATTCAGCTTTGCTCTTTTACTGTATGATTAAGGATGAAAAAGAAATTCTGTGATTTTTGAAGTGATGCAGCTTTGGGGCAGAGTGGGCATGAACTGGTGGTCTGCGCAGTTCAAATGTATTAAAAATTCGTCTTAACTAACTAAAGCCATTAGCTCACGTTGTAGTACGGTCTGCCATTGTAATATGGCATGGGTGTTGACACACTGTAGGGACAAAGAAATTGCTTTATCAGACTGATGAACTCTTCAGTATCCTATTTCAAGTAAATATCTCAGAATGGATCTCTAAGCCAGGGACTTGCTTTGTTTTTCTTGTTTTAAAACCCTGACCCCACCTGAGATTCTGTTCACCCACTGATTTCAGTGGAGGCACAACTACCACTTGAGCTGTCTATGGAAGAAGGCTTTCCCCTAATCTTGAGTGGTGACTCTCCTGGCTTGTGTGGAAGTACGGCCACAAACCTGCAAGACCTTGCAACTCTCCCACTTGTCTATGCCAATGTTTCAATTGTCTTAAAAGGACCTTCCACAGACTTGTAATTTATTTTAATCCCCTGGAGCATCTCTGCTTCAGTAACATTTAGTGAATTGCAGAGCAAACTTTTCCTTAGATAGTTTCAAATAGTTGGATTTGAGGAGCGGCAGAAAAAAATCATTTTTTAGGGGAATGAAAAGGCAAGATCTCAGTCTAGGCTAATCTCTACTTGTAGGAGAGGACAATTAACAACTTGCCTATGAAAACAAAACAGTTGCCAAGAAACTTACTAGACCCTATACAAGAAGGATGGGGAAATTCTGCAGTTAGAAGCAGCAACGCATTGCTCAAACTTGGTGAGCAGTACCTTGCCTTTTAAATACCTGGTCTGAAATATTACCTTTGAAATGTCTGTGTGCAACTTCAATTTTAGTAGGTGGTTAAGACTGGAAATTATACTGATGTAAGTTGTCATTAACTTTGGGCATATAAACTGCAATTTATCTTAAAAAATATCTTCTATATTGTGGTAAAAATATACAGTACATTAAGAACTGAAAATTATAATTTATTAATCTCATGAAGATGTAGACTCTGAATTGTACATTTTTAGGGACTGGGGTTTTATGCACAGTGGTTGCTGGCTATAGCAAGTGGAAGTGAACTGCAACAAGAAGCTACACAGATGCAGTTTTACGCCTACTGCCTTCCTTCTGTCCTTGCTTCCTCCTTCCTTTCCCAAAAGGGTTTCCTCCCTTTCATACTGAGATTTCACCTTAAGAGACTAACTGAAGGGAAGAATGGCACTTCGGTCACAGAAGAGATTGCAAGTTTACTTCTTCACTTCTTGGTGTAAACTGTGAACTTTTCCAGCATCACTTTAATTCTTGAGACAAAGCATTAGGATGCAATAAACCACAATGATGTACTTGTGTTTTGTGCTAGTTACTGCCACGGTTGCTGTTTTCCAGAACATTATTTCTCACGAGGAAGAAAATACAGTATATACCATGTGAATTTTAGAAGTGATACAACTGTGGATATTTTAATGTTTTTACTGGAATATTCTGACACCTTGATTTTCCTAAAAGTTTCACTGTTTCTTGCCCCTTCTTCATCCTCCATTTGACAAGAACAAAACAAATTACGCCAAATAATTATGCTTTATTTGGATTTTTTTTGCCCTTTGTCATATGTTTTTTAATCTGTTCCTCCCTAGCTTTCTATCAAAGGACAAATTAATTGTGACTTTCAAATAATTGTGAAGATGCTGTTCTGAGTGGTTCTTCTGGAATGGGTCTTTGGGAAAATTGTCAAAATAATTGCGGAATAGCTCTTAATGTGCTCATTATTCTGGTTAAATTCTCTCTGTAGACAAGCCCCCACTAAGTAAGAGAATAATATTTTTATGTATGACCTAAGTGTATTGGGAGATTAAAAAATAACCAACCCCACACCACCAAAAAAAAAACCAAAACCCCATCCAAACAGTGGCAAATACACACGCACATATATATTTATATATATGCTTGGGATACATGGAAAGACTTTATTCCAGACTTGCTGTTCTCTAATTCTTCCTACCTCTACTTTAGCCCTCTCTGAGAACAGGTGACTTGGAGTTCATTTTCAAAATTTGGGACTTACAGTGCAGTGTGACTTCCTGGAGTTACGTTCTGTATTTTCACATTCATGAGGTTTGAAATGCAAATTTTCTGATGTGAGAAAGAAAACAAGCAACGTGTGCTTGTTCTTCCCAAAATACTTAACGTTTCTTCCTTATCAGAGTGGATGTCTCGAACGCTCTATGTTCTGATAAAATTATAAAAAATTTCAGTGTTTTTACAGGCTGTTTTTGTTAATCTGTTTTGAAATTGAAATCTGGCTTTTTTTTTACCTCTTGATAGGTGCTGGATAGTTTGTTAGCTCAATATGGAACAGTGGAGAACTGTGAGCAAGGTATGGCTCTACTCTCAAATTGCTTTTAAATTTGTAGTGGGAAGAGAATGTGCACTGAACTTAACCTCTTCTCATTGCATTTTCCTCTCTAGTGAACACTGACACGGAGACTGCAGTTGTAAATGTAACATATGGCAATAAGGACCAGGCTAGACAGTAAGTATCGTTGCTACTTGTTACTATCATCTAGCTTGCATTTTGGAATTCATGTTGTTGTGATTTTATATGCAACTTCACTTCTGATAAATTAATCAATAAAATGATTATGTAAGCATTGACTTTCAAGAAAGTCTCTCAGTCTTCACCCTCGCCAAGTCTTGTGTGCTTTACCTTAATTTGCTATTTTTTATCATGAACTTTTCCTGCTCTTTGATTAAAAATAAATTATTATTTTGAAAATTGAAAACTTTGATAAAATTATTTGACTGAGGAGGGCAGCAAGTGATATGCCATTTACAGAGGACAGGAGTTGTTGCTTAATGACTTTTAGCCATGTTTTTAAAAAGCTTTGTGATGCCTTTTTACAGTGTTGGTTGTTCTGTGTCTGTCTTCTGGTTAGCAGCTGCATTCTTTTCCTGTTTGTTTCTGTTACTTTGCTACAATTTTCCCTTAAATATTTTTTTACTAATTAGAAAGTTTAATGCTGCTTACAAACACACAGAAAGTCATAATCTGAATACCTAGAATAATCCATTTGGGCTTTTTGAACATTAGGCCACATATTTTATGCTTGCTTATATCTTCAGTAATTGATAACTTTTAATCTAGAAATTGAAATGTAAAAATACAGTGCTTTATTTTCTTAATTGATGGTTGTATATCCTTCTCCTTTAAAGAGCCATATTATATATTATGTTATACGTTAATTTTGCTTTTCTACCACAGGTAGAAAAAGGACTTGTGTGTTCCCTAATTTTTAATCTGATGACAAAGATATTTTTCCCTTCTTTTCTAGCCATAGCAGGTTAACAAAACCAAACCCATGAAATAGCCTACAATGATCTTTTTATTTTAACTTTGAAATTCCTGCCACCTTGTGGCTGACTAAAATCAGCAGTTAAGATGCAGAGTGTGCTTATGGTATGAATTAATTCAAAATTACAAATGAAATAATATTTGTACATATAATTAAGTAATTATGACTTCTGTGTAACTTGAATGCAACACATGTATTTAATCTTTCGAAGTGTTAGGTTACTTGTTAATGTATTCTAAACAAATGTGATGGGAAACTTGTGTCAGTGATGTCTCCTGTGTACACTGGAGCTGAAGGAAAACAATGTTCTCCTTGAATTCACTATTTAACTTTTCATAAAACCTGAATCATTCATTAAGTTGTTCTTCAGGTTCTTCTTGGTTTTTTTATTTCTGTTGTGTAGTAATTAAGAAAAATATTGATGTTTTAGTTCTGAAGAAACTTATGGTGCAATGTTAAAAAATGGTGCCAGTTCCTTCTTTGAAAGTGTAAGGAGGAAGTACCTAAAATACCATGGAAATAAGCACGATACATATTTTTGAGCTGTCTGTCATCTGTGATATGAGTTCCTGGACTTGTGTGCTCCCTTCTGAAGTTGAAAACAACCATGTACAGTTTCTCCACCCCCAAACTGTACTTGTTAAATTTTAAGGTCAATCCTGAGGAAATGCTGAGATAAGCCAAGACTGTGAAGAAGCGTCCCAGATAAAACTTTGTTTTTCACAAGAAATCACATGACAATAACTGAAAGCATCTTGAGTTTGAAGCAGGTGAATTAGCATCCAGCATGAATGTTGGAGGAGGACCTGAAGCAATACAGGTTGAACGATGACTTAGAGTTTGGTTGCCTTGAACAGGTAGGGCAAGTGGAGGAGCCTTGATTTGCTTTTGTGAATGGTTTGACATGGACACAGGGTTTTCTAAGGGGATGAGTTCATTTTCTGTACAGAAAACATTAGCTCAGATTGTCTTGGTTCAGGATGTGACCTTGCAACCCTTTAGAAACCCCTAACAGAACAAGTGGCCAGATAGAGGTTTTTCTAGGAAAAAAACTGTGAGAAACTGCAATGAAGAATCACTACAGGACCTGTGCATGCATGGCTTTTCCATAGTGACTGTGGTGGTGTTTCAGTTGAATGGTTTCTCCAGACATGACCTAACTTTGCTTCCAGGAACTGGCTGTGGTGGACAGCAATGGTTGTGGGGAGGGAGTGGTATACGAGTGCTGATAGCTGATAAAAGGCAGCGTTGGTCACCCCACGTGCAGTGCAAGGAGTAACAAGAACTGACTGTATCAAAAGCTGTTCAGAGTCGTTGAGAATCAGCAGCTGATAACAAGCTTTGTATTTTGAAATTTAGCTGTTTAGAGTAAATGATGCTCTTAGTCATGACTTTTGGAGCAAACGTTGCAACATGAAGTTTTCTATGCCACCGCATACAGTGGGTCTCTAGTTCTAATTGCGTCTTTTCTGCACTTTTTGCAACGCACATACTAACCTCACAGTTAGTAGCGCTGGCTGACAAAACATGCAAAGTTGGCTCCTTCCCTGCTGGATAGACTGTATGGTATTGCTGTGCCTGTTGGAGTGTGTGCCGGCAAAGCTGTGCGGTGAAGGTGCTGTAACACAACCTGGAGGTATTTTTGATAAGCAGTTCTAAACAAGTGTGGTATGCATTGCTTGGAGGATGTTACTTTTGAACAAAATTTTTGCTTCCACCCAGCTGGGAAACTGACCCTTCTTCTGTCTTGCAAGTATAATTGTCGTGGAAGAGGGTTTTTTTGTTCTCTGCGGTTGAGGCGTATTCAATACAGGGCTGCATCCAAAATTAATTTGGAAACTGAAATCAGTGAAGAATGCTGCAGTCCCTTTGAGAAACAAATCTTGGACAGAGCGTGCAGCACCCAAAATCTGAGACGTGCACAGTTATTGACTTCTAGTTGGAATGGAGATCTGTGACTTTGACCTGTCGTAGTGATGCCTCTTTCCTAGCTGGACAGGCATGAGTCTGTCTTGGCAGAAAAAGCAGGATGCTCCTCCTTGTCTTTACGTGGCCAGAGCAGGGGAGCGATCGTGGCTGATCAGGTACTTGTGGGATGCCCAGTAGGTTTGTGGAGAGGTGTACAGCAAGCACAGAGCCGTGCATGGATGTGGGAAACCCGTTGCCCTCTGGGACTGTGGGTAGTGAGGAGCAGGCTGGGACTGCCAGGGCATTTCTGACCTCATCCCTTCCTTCTCCTTCCAAGCGCTTACAGGAGAGGAGGGGAGTTGTTCCAACTTGGAAACTGCCACTGTCGCCATCCTTCCCAGAAAGTGGAGAGGACCTCACAAAGCGTATGCACGCTGCTGTGGCACACGCAATTACTGAACGTCGTGGTGGGTTATGGAATATTTGGGAGAGAGGAGTTCAGAGGGTTAGCAGCCGAGCCTGCAGCACACGGTTCAGTTTGAGCAACCCAACCAGCTGCACATAGGTACCAAGACAGCTTGGGACCTCCTTGCCAAAGGGCACCCCCTCTTTTCCCAATATCGATCCCTGACTGCAACCAGCAGGAAGTGCTGACTGTGTTCTTTGATGTGCTGCCACCCAAATTATGGCTGTTATCTTCATAAGTTACACCACCTTTTCCCTCCCCGAATGTCCCAGTGTGTAGATGTCTAGTGCATGCTACAGGATTTAGCTCTACTCATGATTTTGGAAGGGAAACTGTGTGAATTTGGCCTCACATATACGGAGTGGGTGTACATTGTACTAGTATGGGGGTAGGTGTTTATTTTTTATCTTGTTTTTTAGCTCAGGGATGAGGTATGTGTGTTGGTTGTATCTCATAACTGATAGTGTATTTTAAATGCGGGCTGTGGTGTGAGGAACTCAGGATCTGTGCCTTTGCAGATGTAAGTAGGTATGTTAGTCTAAGTGTTAAGACACTAGTGGTCAGCTTTCAATTAGAATACTTGCAAAAAGAAACAATTTTATTTTTTTTTACCCTTACAATGAAGCACAAAGCTGTGTGAGTGTGCTCACAACATGTATCCTTGATGAATGAATAAGTTCACATATCTAATACTTTTACTTGCCATCATGGGTCAGAGCTAATGTTGCCATAGGAACGATAATACTGAAAATTCAGTGGTGTATGATTACAAGCTTCGATTTGTTTTTTTGCTTTGTTTTTATGTTCAGAAATATTAATGAAAACTATATTTAATGCAAAAAAACCCATCATTATGCCAAAGAAAAATTACTGTGTATATCTGTCTTCTCAGTATGCAAATGTATCTGTTCAGGGAGGAAAAAAGAAAGGTGGTGTACATACAAGCTGCATGTGGGAGTGAAATATGTTCTCCATCTAGTGCTTAGTGTCATTGCACTATCAATGGATGAATGATTTCTAGCACAAGACTCGGTGCTTTTACTGTATTCACTTATCTCGGATGTTTAACCTCTACTAGCATCAGAAGGGAGAAGGCTGAGCAAACATTCTCTTGTTTAAAAGTTTCATTTTTATGCAGGGATCCTCTTCTGAGCAGGTCGCATGAACGTAAGCTGGGTTGCTATACATCTTAGCATAGGCAGTAGTCACTGCAGTCTCTTAAAGAATTTGTTTTATAAAAAAATTCTGAACTAGACTGAGATTCCTGTGTACCAGCTCTTGCCAGTATATGAAACAAACTTTTTCCATTTCCACTAAATATTAATTTTTAAAGAAGATTTGGTGGAGGAGGGCACCTCTTAATGAGCAAGTTTACTGAATTTTGTCCATCTTTGTCCTCATTAAGTGACTCTAAGGCTTTTAGCCCTTGTGTAAAAGATGGTTTGTGGGTTGTTTCAGGAGGTACCAGCAGTGCCCTCTGACAGTGCCTCTGCATGGCCTTTATTGACTCGTGGTCACGGAAGAAGACCTCGAGGTGGGCAGTCAATGAGAGTATGTGCTTTAGAAAAGGAGCTGGATTATAGTGTGTATTTGGTGGACTGCAATGACGATAGCCTTGACTTACACAGGTGACACTAGTGCTGTGCTCCTGATAGCCAGTGTTGTTGTAGCTGCTGTTTTACAGGAATCTTGCATCTATCTAGAAGACAATTCTTAATCACTCATCTCTTTTCTTGGTTTCTTTTCCTTTTTTTCCTCTCTCTTCTTCCCCCCAACCTCTCCTGAAACAGTGCCCGGAGGCATCTAAAATTTTATGCTTGTTATGGTGCTGAAGAACTGCTGAGCCATCACCTTGCCTGATTCCAGCCCTATGTTTTGTGCCACAAAATTAATAAAAATGAATTCAGAACAGTTAAATAAAGGTGTATGACAATACTTTAAAACCTAGTGAAAACTGTCAAATGTTGGAACCTAAAGGCCAGGTTCAATAGCCAAAGTGACTTTTCACAATCTGTGGGCTTGTGTCTTCTGTAAGCAATGCACTAGAACTGTGTATTTGCTGCATCACTGAAAATTAGTTATCTTGGCATTCTGCTGTGTGTGCCCAAACCGGTGCAGAATATGGGACCAGCTACCCAGGAAATGTCAGTTCCACAAAAGGCTTGGGAGAGCAGCATTTAATTACTGACTCTTCTTCTGACTTCTCATCACTTGTTCAAGTCAAATTATAAAGCAAGTTAGTCTGTAAAACATGGAGAACCCTCTGACTCAAAGCATAAATTAGTTATTTTAAAGTTTTCTCTATAAATATCTAGACTAATTTAAATAGGTGATACTACTCTAATATCTCTAGTATACTAGAGAATCTAGTATAGCATACTACAGATACTGTAGTATCTCTAGTATCTAGCTAGAGAACAAACTTTGCAGCAGATTTGCCTTCAAATACTTGCTTAAAAACAACCCATCCAATATTCTTCAGTGTGTTATTTTTCCCCGTCATCATATGGCTTTGGTGGCCAGGGAATTGTTCACTGCTGACATAATTGATTTCCCACAATGGCAAATGAACCTTGCTCAGTTTGCTTTGAATTTAAGGTACTTATAGTCATATAGAACCATTTAGTAACTTATAAATTATTAAGTAGAATTCCAACTTTCTTTCTAGGACAAGTATGGTACATATACATGCCAGTTGTTTGCTGTATAAAGTTTGTTGTGAAAACATGATAGGTACGTAGCTTGGTTGCAAACAAAAAGCCTCGTCTTTTCCTGCTCTACCACTTTTAAGGAAGAGTAAGAAGTCTCGTGCACTGATTTAATGTAAGGTCTTTGTATTAGTGCTGGGATTCTGGTCTATGATCTTGTAAAGGCAGAGGAGATTGAAGCATTTTGGGAAAGAAGTAATGTCTGAACTTGTCAAATGAATATGTGGAAGGGAATGAGCTGGGATGAATGTCAATCTGGAGGCTACCAGCATGCTTGTGAAATTGTTGGTACCCATCTCTCCAACATCTTGAGGTATGATTCCAAAAGAAACAGGGTTTGTGCAACTGCACTGTCTGGTGGTGCCTTTTCCCTCCCTGGTAGCAATTCAGCTTTTTGGCTGATTTCAGTAAAACTAAGCCCAGAAACAGAGGTCTTAGATATTTGCAACCAACAAGAACTTAGTATGTTCAGGTTGCATAAGAAGGAAAGGCTCCAGATCCCTTTCCCAGTTAGGATCTCCATGGAGAGAGGCTTCAGCAAAATGCCTTTCAGGCATTGGAAATCTATGCAGAAACTAAAACTTGAGAGACAAATCCATAGGAACACAAGTTTCACTAGTGTGGCTGCTCACTGCCCTAACTGTTTTGTAAACATGGCTTTCTGTGTAATAAAATGCTCTTCAAAGTCCATGGAGTAAAAGTTAAGAAAAGTCAGCTTTGAAATAGCCTCAGCAAGTTTTAATCCAGTTCCCTTTTGCCATATGCTGCAAGTGATTCTTCTGTTATGGGAGCAATTGCACTCCTGCCCTGCTCCCAAAGGACCGGTGTCTCATTTAGTGAATAGAATTTAATGAGCACTGCTCTGTTACTCAGTATTTTGCTTTCCTTGTTGTTCATTGGTGTTGCCTTGGGCCTTATTTATTACCAGCCCTTATTAAACACTGCTCCAAAGACACAAATTGCTTGTTTTCTCATAAGCTCTGTACTGTCTGACTGGAGTATTTGAGGATGCTGGTTCAAGCCCTGGGAGATGAGGGCCATGTTATCCTCAGCACCAATATACCACTTCTAACCTGCAAAGCTGCTGCTTGGCTTCAACAGCTGCTTGAGACCCAGACTGTCAAATGGGACACCCAGGAGATGATAGTACTTTCCACTGGCTACCCTCCAAAATTTAGGGGACTGGCTAGCATCGCCCTTTATCTCTGCAGTAGACTCGGGAGTAAATGTGTTTCTGAGGGTTGTGTTTGGTAAACTGGCGGTAACTACCCACAAATGTGTGTGAATGGAGGGACTGGGTTAAGTTTCTGAATTTCAGATGCCTTGCTCCAGAGCATATTGTTATTGGAGCTTTTTAACAAAAATGTTGGTGGATTCTTTAATATGAGGTGGAAACCTCCTCCCTCCCACTACTGCTTTTAAATTAAATTTTGTCTTTAAACAAAATCTATCAGTAATCTTTGCTCCAAGTTTAAGCCTGGCATTTATAAACTGTCCCAAATCAATGCATGTTTCAGTGACATCTATATATCGCTGATAAACTAAATAATACACCTTCTGTAGCAAAACTTGAAATGTCTTTCTTGGGCAAACATGTTCATTTTATATCACTAGCTTACCAGTGTGTTGCATGTATCTTAGTTATTCC
>NW_009599823.1:48525-48998 GCF_000690535.1 Cariama cristata | reverse complement strand
TTCCTGGATCTTTAATTGTAGTGACTCTACTCTGACAGTGGAAGACCTGCTCTCCAGAAATCTGTCACTTTTATGTTTAGAGTTGTGCTCCCTCTGCGAAGAGGAGACCAGCAGGTCAGGTTGACTTGCAAACTTGTCCCCACCTTGGTTAGAAAGAGGGGCTGGGCAGAGGGAGAGCTGAGCGACCGGGCGGCAATTCGGTGTGACAGACCACAGTGCGAGTGCATGGAGTGCGTTTGGGTAATATCCCTCTGTGGTATTTAACAAAGGGCTCTGCTGTGCCGAAAAGCATGAGAGAACTTAAAACACCGTTTAAATGGCTTCTAACACCTTTGCGTCTATGGAGAGTTTAACAGATACATTGCTTTAATTTCCTGGTTAACTTTTAAACCTGCTTACTACATGACGAGTTGGTAAGTTGCAAGGTGCTGTTGTGGTCTGCAAAGAGGTGTTTCAAATGCCATTGCGTGGCT
>NW_009599823.1:43625-48483 GCF_000690535.1 Cariama cristata | reverse complement strand
TTTTTTTTTTTTTTTTTTTTTGTCATAGGTATGTCAGTTATTGCACAAACTCCAGCCAAATAGCTGTGCTGGCAAAAACCCTAATGAAGGTGCTGAGATAGCAACTAAAAAGTTTTCCCTCTGGTGCAGCTTTAATTCTATTTGGGAAAATGACTTAAATTAAATCAGGCAAAAGAATGCTTTTGAGTGTATAAGCTCTGTCTCCTGTGAGGTTTTGCTGATAGGGTTGCACCAGCAAAACCTTTAAAGTGCACAGAAGCCCAGAGCAAGCAAGAACTTACTTGTAGTCCTTAATATGGTGACTTTACTCAACCTTTTTTTTTTTTTTTTATCAAAATCTTGACTGAAGAATTTTGAATGTAACTTTTTGTCTTGGAATCAATTTTTAGCTTTGTCATGCAATTTAGAAAGAGCAGAAGTCTATATCTGAATGACTTGTCATTTCATAAGGCCCTGCATGCGATTGTGGTTTTTTTTCTCCTCTCTCCTCCCCTTTGCAAATGAACAGAGCAATAGAGAAACTGAACGGGTTTCAGCTTGAAAACTATTCCTTGAAAGTTGCATACATCCCTGATGAAATGGCAGCCCAGCAACCTCCGCAACAACATCCCCAGGGAAGACGTGGGTTTGGACAGAGGGGTCCTCCAAGGCAAGGGTCACCCGGTGCAACCACAAGGCAGAAACCGCAGTCGGACGTTCCTCTACGGATGCTGGTTCCCACGCAGTTCGTAGGAGCCATTATCGGGAAAGAAGGAGCGACAATCAGAAACATCACAAAGCAGACACAGTCCAAGTAAGTTATTTTACAAAACTGTAATTGTAAGCTTCAATATTCCATCCTCATCTCCCATGTAAAGGGAAACTTGTAAAACTTCACAACTAACCTGTGTGGTCAGAGGGCAAATAACAGTGATAACAGTGAACAGGAAATCTTTTGCAAGATTTATTTAAGGACTGGATTCTGTCCTTTACACATGTTCAAATACTAGCTGACTTGTTTCTCCCTTTTTTAAAAAAATGAAATTAGGCAGTGCTGGTAGGATGGTGGTTGATGAGAGAGAGTTTTCTTAAAGATGTACTAATAAGGTTCTGGCACAAAAAGTTAAGCTGAGAGAGCCGTAATGTGTTGGTCTGTGGGACATACAGTCAGTGTGGTGACATATCCAAATCTTTAAGTGTTTATTGTAGCTTTAGCTTAATTTAGGGCATTCTTAGGATTTATAAATGTTCTCAGTTCAAGGGGGGGAGGGGGAGCGGGAAAGCACCAAAAAAACCCCACCAAACACCCCCCCCCCCAAAAAAAAAAAAAGAAACCAAAACAAACCCAAAAAACCTTTGTATCTCCCCTTGCTACCCCTTACACCTCACCCCCATGTTTTTCCAGTGAATACGTTTGTTGCCATCAAGCTGCAGACCACACCAAAACACAGATTAAGGCAATGCACGGGAGGCAAAAAGCAAGCTGCTAAGTGACTTAAGAAGCTTAGAGTGCTAGGGTCTAGAGATGCTAGAGGAGATTGTTTTCAGTGTCTGTTAAATCCCTACCCACAAGGAAGAGCTCAGCGCAGATGCAGAAGGGAGGTGGGGATCGTATTCAAAGAATTCTTCCAGGATACCCCTAAAAGCAGAGAGTGAAAGACGCTACCTTCAGCAGCCCGCAGGTATCAGCCCCCAGCTCTGTAGCTACAGCAGGCAGGACCTGGAAATGAGCTGTGTGTGAGGAGTATGAGGGTGGGTGGTTTCAGTTTTGAGGGTAGTTAATGAGGATAAGGGAGTCGTCTCTAATTACAGCACCCCCAGCCCATCCCTAACAAACAGGCTTTCCCCCCACCCCCAAACCTGGGATTATCAAGATGCTCCTTCCAACCTCTCGTTAGCATGTTGTAACCCAGGAAGCTATTTTCTGTGTTTAACAACACAGGTTTAAGAGATTTGTGGTGTCCTGAGAGGACTTCGTTGTAGTTTGCCTATGGGTAACCAGTTTTTCAGGTGGTATCTAAACCATCTAATTCTCGGACTATAAAAATCCTGGAAGACTTGGCATAAGGAAAGCTTTTATCTCTTAAAAGAAGGCTGGGTAGAGCAGAAATAATTGCAGGTTACTAACTTTACAGATACATGACTTCAAGAACGATGTTTTCATTGGTTTGGGGATAAAAAAAGAAATGTCACCTACTTCCAGTTGCACCAAGGATTGCCTTGGGCTTCTTGGGAAAATGCTGCATCGAAAAACAAAATGACTTTTTGGTATCAGAAAGAATTGGAAAAATAAAGGGGCTTATTGAAAAGCAGCATGCTTGTTTCAGTTTGGAAACAGCTATGGTTTGGAGAAGAGGGGAGGGAGCAAAAAGCAGAAAAGTGGAAAGAGTATATGACCTGCAGTTATTGGCAGAGGACAAATAATATCCAAGGTATTGTCTCAATGCAGGTCACAATTAATTTTTGTTAAATTCCTAGAGCTACATAGACCATGGTGTAGAGTAAGGCTAGTAGTTTTAGTGTGGTAGAGAGCGGAGCTAGAGGAAAGGTAATGTCAGGACAAATTTTAGGTGTAAAAAGCATAGGAAAGTAATCTTGAGGATGAATGCAAGTACTACAATGCTACTTGCTAGCAGAGAAGTGCGAGGAAACTCTGCTGCTGAGGTCATTAAAAAAGACAAGATGGGACAAAGCCGTACTGTACCGTAGCTGCACAGTCATTATTAGTGGAGTGACGGGGCTTGTGATAGAGTATTGGGAAAGCTTGATGAATCTTGTTTACCACAGATTGTCCGTCTAACAACTCCCCTGAATATCTTGATGGCAGTTTAATGAGGAAAGGAGGTCCCAGTGTCCACAAAGATGGGGCTTAGCTGGTAAAATCAGGATAGGAGGGGCTCTTTGTAACACACAAAAAATAGTATTTAGGAGATATTTAAGTGGTTGTATACTTTGCAAAATTAAACCACTTAAATTTAGTCAGTGTTTGCTCAGAATAAATTAGTTTTACGAGAGTTGGAAATATGCAAGGCTTACCATACATACATGGTCATAGTTAGTGTTTTTCTTTCTTTAAAGAATTGATATTCATCGTAAAGAGAATGCAGGTGCTGCTGAGAAACCAATTACCATCCACTCAACTCCTGAAGGCTGCTCGACGGCTTGTAAAATTATTATGGAGATCATGCAAAAGGAAGCTCAAGATACTAAATTGTGAGTAAAAGGCATTTCATTGTAGAGGCATTAAAAATTCTGACTTCTTGTTGATTCCCTTTAAAGATGTAGTCTTGAAAAACTGTTAATAAGTGAATCTTTGTTGCCATTATCCATGTTTAACTAGGTAAAGGAACGAAGACTGTTTTCCTTTTGGGGCAGTTTACTTGCTTAATTAGCCCCAGCACACATCTACATTTTCAGCCATTATCTGGCTGTGATTTTGAGGTGAACTGGAACAAATACTGAAGTTTCTTGAACAACTAATAGTTTTTAATCAGAGTGAATGTAACAAGTTGTGAGCTCTCACTAAAAGCTTTAAGGTGTATTTCTTCCTTCCCAACAGCTCTTGCTACTGCAGTCTGAGCTTTATTTAGCAGGTATGTTACAACGAAGCTACAGATGATAGCACTGAAATGTGCATTGCACTTGGCCTCGTTCTGAATCTAGTATAAACATGTGTAAATGAATGGGAGTTGCAGACACTTCTATGAAAAGAAAATTTATCCATAACATGTATAAAAACTTGCCCTCTGGTCTCCAAAAGTCTCACTGGGTGTAACCTCCATTACAGTACAGAAGAAATTCCCTTGAAGATATTGGCACATAACAACTTTGTTGGCCGACTTATTGGCAAAGAAGGAAGAAACCTGAAGAAAATTGAACAGGACACAGATACTAAAATCACGATATCTCCGTAAGTTTTCGGTGACCTAATCTTTTGGCGAGTTGTCTCAAATAGCAGCAATGCCACTGCGGTACATTCAGGTACAGTTCTTACAAAAATATTATGTGTGCTTTGAAGGCTGAGATAACAACCTGTCAGAAACCTTTCCATAATGTGGATTAAACTGTTACTTAAGCCCAGTTAAATTCAGTGTAAACAGTGAGTCTTCGTTGTAAACTCAGTCAAGAGTAAGCCTAAAAATAACATAGGCTATGTGGAGCTTGTGTTAGACTATATTTTAAGTGTTAGTTGGTTTTAATATATTATACCATATGTCATGGTGAGTGATTGAAACTTTAAGCCTGGATCAGTTCTGACCTATGTGCGAAAATTAGTGAAATTGGTCATGTTTTAGTTTCTGATACAGATTAAATTTTTGGACAAGAGGGAAGGAAGGAAATAAAGCAAATGAATGCTGAAAGGAGTATTTTTAGTAGCAGTTCTGTCCCTCTTGGCCACTAGTGGCTGAACTCGGATACATTGACTAGTCTGCTTCAAAGTAATAGCTTTTGGTCTGTAAGTTTCTAAAGGTAACAGAGACCTGTTCAAATTTAGCTCAGATTAAACAGGAGTCTTCACCTTCACTGGAAATCTGCAAATCACTTCTCTGTAGAAGCTTGGCTGTTAATAGTAGTTTTACCTTGGAGTAGTATCTTCAGAGATCCTTCTGTTCTGAATAACAAATACTCTGGCATGAACTTTCAAGCATTTGAGGGCATCCTGGACTTAGGATTTAGCCTTAAAGGGTGAGAACAAGACTTACAGGCTGTAGGAAAGGGAGAAAGTTTGGAAGATGTATGAAGAGGTGTGAATACATGCAGGAGACCAAAAAAAAAAAAGCGTGCTGCAGAAAATAGCTCAAATAAAGGTAAGGAAGGTAAGAGTGAACGAGGCTTCTCAAAAAGAGGAAATTCAAACTTGAGTGAAAGAACCTGAGGC
>NW_009599823.1:0-43594 GCF_000690535.1 Cariama cristata | reverse complement strand
TGAAGGTATGTAAATGTTTATGGCATTAGTCTGAGGAAGAGAAGTGAATTAATTGGAGAAAAAGCACCCAAATAAGTGTGTTTCAAGAATAGGTTTTGTAAGGCCAGCAAACGCTCTTAAATGTGTTGGCATAAACATTTGGTTTGCAAACACTACACAGACTGTTAATGCTGTTTCTTAAAGGAAAAAAAAAAAAGTAGGGGGTAAATGGGATAATGATCTTCATTCTGTGAAACCACCTTGTCTTTATTGATGATGACACAAATAACACATCGTCTGTAAACACTCACAGACTGTTTTTTAATTTAGCAAGTTAATGGTTTATTTGCATTAAAATCTTGGCCTCAAGATTGTACTTGTCATGCTATGCCTGAAATAGCCCCATGAAGTTGCCTGGTTTAATCGGTACATAAAAGAGAGCATATATGCCCATTGATTCTGCTTTGTCTAATTAGTCTTTCTCCTGATCTCTTCATTTAGGCTTTTTGGTAAGCTTGTCCATAAAGTTAAAGTAAGGCAGCTGGTTTGGGAAAGTGTTTCCTCTCTTCTTTGGGGTGTTTTCCACCACTTTCCTTCCTGAGGCAGTAACGCAGTGCTCGCACACTGGAAACATAAGGATTGCTTTGTGGATGCATTTCGTGCTTGCTGCTGCTTACCTGAGATGCGCAGGTTGCCATGCTGCCTGCTGTGCAAGAAAGCAAGCCTTGCATGCTTCTTCCTCTCTCCTTCCTGCCATCGGCTTCCTCACCCCTCCTGCATCCTGCTCTGACCTTTTTTTTTTTTTTTTTTTTTTTGTGTCTTCACCCCTTCAATTCACCCTTTCTCAGTACATGGATATGCCATGGCTTCCCAGTCGGTTTCCTCCATTTTACCATAGTAGGTCAGCATTTGTTACCTAACAAAGCACTAGTTTAACGCTGTAACCCTTTTGTTTTCCCTGAGGAGTTACTACTGTTTCGCAGCAAATGTTGACTTGCACACAGCTTTTGGTTTTCCTGTTACGAGGATTTGGAGGCTCTCCTCTAGTTTCACTGAGGGTTGGGCTTTTTTCCCCCTCCTTCCTTAAGGAATCCACGATTGTTCTCAAGGAAAGAAAGTTTCTTATGGTCTGTGCTCCTGGTACATCTGAAATATCTGAAGCCCTCTCTCTGTTGGTAGGGCTGGTGTGGAGTGCGAAGCTGAACGGTGCTGCACTGCTCTGCGGCTCGTGTTCCTACAGAGCGTGATGGTTTCCATCTTGCGTTGCACCTAAGCACATCTCAAGCATCTGGTGCCAAACCTCGCTGCGGTGGTTTTTGTTGCGTTTGCTGTGAGGACAGAGTTTCTCCAGATTCTCCAAGAACTGTGTTTGAGCCCTGTTATGAATTGATACTACGTTCTTTGGAGGGCAAACTCGACACGCTCAGTTGTCATCGCACTCGAATGATAAACCTGGATTACCGTCTGCTGTTTGCTAATTAAACTGTGCTTCTGTTTCATTTGCAGGTTGCAGGACTTGACACTCTATAACCCGGAAAGGACCATTACAGTTAAAGGCAGTATTGAAACTTGTGCCAAGGCTGAGGAAGAAATTATGAAGAAAATCAGGGAGTCCTATGAAAATGATATTGCTGCTATGAATGTGAGTTGCCTTGTGGCATGGGCCCTTCCTGGAACTAGAACCACGGAAAGATTTAGGTGTGAGGGACCTCTGGAGGGGGGTTGCTCAATTATAGGGCCCGCTTCAAAGTTAAGTGAGATTGTGCAGGGACTTCTCCCCTCTTGAACATCTCCATGGGTAGAAAGTCCACAGCCTCCCTGGGCAGCCTGTGTGCTGTCTCACTGCTCTCATGGTGAAAATTTCTTTCCTAATATCAGATCGGGATTTCCCTGTTGCAATCTCCTTCTGTTGCCTCTTGCATAAATTTGTGGGGCTTGGGCAAGTTGTTTTTATTATTTATTTATGTATGTATGCTACTTTAATGAAGGCTTTTTCTGGTTTGTTTTGAGTAGGGGAACTGAGAAATTGATTTAGATTGAGGAAACGAATGAGCATTTCACTATTTCCTTGTTGCAAAAACCTAAAGAAAGGTGTGTTTATGTACTGTGGTAGTTTATGTACTCTAGTTTGTATGTTTCTTAAAGCAGTGATTCCCAGTCTCTTCATGTTAAAAGCATAACAACATATGGAAGAAGGATCTCTCCTGCTTTCAACTATTTAAGAAGGCTTTATTAAGGTTTTTCTTGAAATAGGTGATAGAGGTATTTAGTTATTCAAAGATGATTGGTGATTATATAATAAAAACAACACACCTCGTTGCTTCGCCAAAGTATTACTAATGCATATTGAGAAACCATTGAGATTTTTTATAAGCTATAAAAAGCTTTTTGTGTATGTATCCAAATCTTGTGGTCTAGAATCAGATTAGATATATTTTTTGGTTTACAGTAGTCTAATTTTCTAGAAATGGCTGTTCTTCGTGGTTTTCCTACTGTCTGGAGAGAATATTCTCCCTGCTTTTCCCTTCCTTCCCATATAAGAAAATTGCAGGACACAAACTACATGTGAGGACACAATAAAGTATTTTATAGTGATATATTTTTGCTTCATATAGCAAGCAGAAACACGGGGTGAGCTTGAGGCTGCTCTGCTGTTTGGCAAAGGTGTGGTAAGCAGAAAACTACCTCTGTTACTGGATGGATTTCAGGTTTAGTTTGTAGTGATTCTTAGGGTAGTTTTTAGTTGGTGAAGTTCTTGGGGTGTTTTTGTTTTTTTGTTTTTTTTGGGGTTTTTTTTGTTTGGTTGGTTTTTTGGGTTTGTTTTTTTTTTTAGTGTCTCATGATTGGCTTATCTTGATGGTCTGAGGTGGTGTTTGTCTCTAGCTGTGGTATTTCTAAAGCATAGTCATGTTACTGGGCAATAACCTGGAAAAGTGAAAAAGGGTACTGACGAGTTTTGTATCACAGATAACAAATGCTTCCTACCACATGATGCTGCCACTTTTCTCAGGTGTGGTCAAGTAAGGGACATGCAACTTTATGGTTGATGTTTTCCCAGTAAACGCTGAGGGTATCTTCATCTTTTGCAAGTCATGAGAGGGAAGGGATACAGGAGGCATGATGGGGTTATAGTGTGGTGTATACCCCCAGTGTATGACAAGTCAGGGCTTGTGCATGGACTGTCTACAGGGCTGTCTTTAGTGTAAAGCCAAAATTATTATACTATTTCTCTGATAATTTTGTTCACTCTGAAAGTAAATTGTACTATTGCCTGAATTTCTTGCAATGAAGTTTGTCATATGTTTCACTGATCAAGTTGTAGGAAGTGATTCCCAGCTGCCTTTCCTACTTGTTATTAGTCTGTGTGTATGTCTGGGAAATAGGTTTGAAGCAGAGTCCTTGGGGTAATGGAGATGAAAATTTTTTTTTAAATAACGTACTGACTTCTCGAAAGGTTAATAGCCTATGCCAACTAGGATTTTTGGTTAAATAACTAGGATTGTAAATCTTAAATAACTCTTCTACCATTGCAGCTTCAAGCACATTTAATTCCTGGATTAAATCTGAATGCCTTGGGTCTGTTCCCACCTTCTTCTTCAGGAATACCACCTCCCGCAGTGAGTGTTGCCTCCGCTGCTGCTGCTGCTTCGTACCCACCATTTGGGGTAAGGGGAGTCTCTGATTTCGGATGGTTAGTGGATGGTGATACTAATCTGTACAATGCTGTTGTTCAGAACTTGTCAGTTTGCTGTATTTTTGCCAAATTGCCTCGAAGACCTGGGAACGATGTTTTAGTAGGTGTGTTCTGTCAGTTTTCTAAATGTTGTCTGTCTTCCTGCTTGCACACTGAAAATATTTCATGTGGCTGTACTTGGGAGCAAGCTTTTAAATTAAATGCTCAGTGAAACCAGAAAACGGTGTTTCTTAGAAAAGTGTTAGATCCTGTTTTTAGAGAACTTGAATAATTACAGAAAGAAATCTCATATACAATGGAATTTAAAAATTGCTGGAATTTGCAATTAATAATGCTAGTCTGCAATTGTACTTCTATTGATATGGAAGGGAAAAAAAAATCTCTTGTCATAAAGCGGGGATCTATATGTAGCCAGAATGTTTGTTTGAACGTAGTAGTTTTATAAATGTACAAGTCCTGTTGAAATGCAGTATTGCTAAATATATAGGATTTAAATTACATGGATTCATCTTCAGAAAGCTGTGACTTACTGGCCAAATTGCTCTCTAAGGAATATGTGAAAAAGTTCAATAGAATCTTATTCAAATCCGGTGCTGATTAGTAACCATAAATGAGGTCTTTTGCTTTGGAGCAGAAGATAATTTGCTGTATCAGAAAGCTCCAGAGTCTTTCTGGAAAGAGATGGTGCTATGGTATTCAAGAAAAGACAATCTCACTACACAGAGAAGGTGATTTTTTTTTAAATTTTTTTTTTTCATCGCTCATCTCTGTTTGTGGTGGTGACAGTTGTTAGCCACTCAATGGAAGATGAGTTTTCAAAACGAACTCTAACAAGTGGATGACAGAGCTTTACAAACCCTGGCACGGCTGGCTCTGCCCTCTTCTTCGCTCAACAGTGACACCTAGAGGGCTACGGCTGAGCCTCGTCACCACCTAGAAAAGTGAAAGTGTGCCACAGCACACTGAACTTTATCAAATAACTCAAGTGGGTCGATACATATTGCACTAAATGGTAGTTGTTGCCTAAATATCTTTCCCAGAGGAAAAAACCAAGAAAACATCACTACAAGGAACAAGAAATATTCCACACTCGTAGCGTTGTTTGTGGGAACGAACAACTTGGGTGTTACGAATGTATTATAAACTATATCGGGTATAATAGTGGCTTTATCAGGAAAAACTGCTTCAGTGAAAACTACAACAGAAATGTGTTTATACTTGGCTATTTTACTGCTAATAGCAGTGCCTTTATGACACATTCTCTTCCCTCCTTGGCCCAGTCCCTCTGCACTCCAATTAGATGGCAGACTAAACTAAAAAATACAGGTTTCTGCTTCATTTTATTGTATAAAATGCCATCTGTGCTAATGAATTGCCTCAATTTATTTTTTCTTTTGAGAGAAACTAGAGGTGATTGGTTAACAGTATATAACTTTCTCTACTTTAGTGGTAATGAAAAGTGTAGCTTTTTCCTTCTTTTTACTCCAGACTTGCAAGCTACTTTGCTATTCTTGAGATCCATACTGTAAGCCTACAGTTCTGTTCCTCACTTGGTTTATTTTAATTTCTTTCCCACTTTTTCCTTTTGTTGTGGTTCTTTTTTGCTTTAAATATGCCCTTAAACAGTGCTGAATTTGGTGATTTCAATCTTATTCCTGTCAGTCCCTCTGTTGCTAGTGCACCTTTATCCACCCTCAATGCACTTTTTTGTCCTGCTAGCATCTCTGGCAGTTTCCAGGTTTCTGGAAATAGGATAGTGGCAACATCTGGAAAAAGGCAACAAGAAACAAGTGTCACTGTGTAAAAGTGTAGAAACTTGGCAGCTGGAAGGACCACACTGTCTGAACTCTCCCTTGATCCTGTTCATGCCATTTGCTCAGTCCTCTGAATAAGCTCTTGTTCCAGACAGTATAGATGTATGACAAGCCAACATGCAAAAAGAAGGGATAAACTCACAGATTCAGAGGATAAACTCTGGCTTTTGTGGAGGCTGTGGTGGTACCAAGACAGACCCTGAACCTGATACTAAGGCCTTCTGAAACAAACGCATGAACAATTGAAACTATCTCACCTTTTCTTACTTACATGTGACCTTACCTGGAAAAGAGCAGGTGGTTCTGCAGGCTTCAGGCAAGTCAGCCCCCCAGATTACTTGGAGTAGCGGTCCTTCTCTGGGGAGAGGAGAAGACAAGGAAAAGTATGAGTTTATCTCTTAATGGATGCGGTTTTCCAGAAAACAGTTTCCTTTTTGGTTTTTGTTTTTGGTTTTTTTGTTTTTTTGTTCTTTTTTTTTACTTTATTGCACAAAGACTTTTATATCCTGTTTGTGTATGAAGTTAGTTTTTGCAATTTCTGAATTTTAGTCCTCTGTTTTGTTTTTTTTCCTCTAGTAGAACAATTTTTAAGATAGTGATTAAATAAGGTATTGGGGCATGTAGATGTAAAAAGAGCAAAAGAAAATGACTGGGTATATTTTGAAGAAGAAATGGAAACGATTTGAACAGCTAAAGGTAACCGCAGAGGAGGATCTAGGAGAGCTCATAAGGGATTTTAAAAAGAAAATAAAAATCTGTGTGAATAAAAGAGGCTTCAGGAAAAGAAGGTCTTAGAAGCAGCATTAATGAAGAAATCACAGGGAGACTTTATGTCCATTTACCTAGGAGCTATTCCTTACCAAGTTCCTTGTTTAGGCAAAAGTGTTTGGGCAACCCAAGTCCCATTATCTTGTTCTGAGTGGATGTCCTTGTATGCTTGGGAGCACTGGTTATCTGGCGTTGAGGGATATCCCTTTCAGGCAGCTGAAAATCCTTTCTGAAAACTGCTGGCATCAGGCTATAAGAAGCGTATCCTGCTGCTGTCTTGCTTATTTTTGTCAGTGCAAATTTTGCCTTGTGCTCAGGGCTGGACATGGGTGGCTCTTCTGTCTCCTGTTTGACTGAGCAAAGGTGTGTTCCTCAGTAATTTCAGCTACACCATATTCAGGGGCCTTTTGGCATCTAATGTCATTGAGGTCCTTTTGTGAATGTGTGCTTACAAACCAAATAGTGAGTCTTGGGACCCTGCAATGATGTGCCCTGAGGGTTATGGACACGAGGAAATGGCCTCGAGTTGCACCAGGGGAGGTTTAGATTGGATATTAGGAAAAATTTCTTCATCAGAAGGGTTGTCATGCACTGGAAGAGGCTGCCCAGGGAAGTGGTTAAGTCACCATCCCTGGAAGTATTTAAAAGATGTGTACACTTGGTGCTCAGGGGCACGGTTTAGTGGTGGGCTTGGTCGTGCTAGGTTTACGGTTGGACTCTATGATCTTAAAGGTCCTTTCCAACCTAAATTATTCTATGAAGCTTTTGTTTGAGTATCTTCATATGGATCCATTCTTCACCTTGTGGGGATGGACTCACAAGTGGCTCTCCCTTGGGTCAGAAGAGGTAGGTGGGTGAGCTTTGGGCATTTGCAGAAGTTTCCATACAGAGCTGATTCTTCATATGTACTATTTTCTAGGGACAAGGTGTTGCTGCGACCTTGTGTAGGACTTGTTCCCAAAGAAACTGAGGTGTCATCTTAACTATTGAAACAAGTGTCTGTCACATTCCTGATGCTGCTTTTTTATACGGGTGGAAAGAGAAAAATCTCATAGTAAACAGATCTAGGATTTTGTTACATTGCCAGAGCTTAAAGTGCCACCCATATATACAGTTGTAGCCAAGTACTCCTAAAACTGAGTATTCAGGAGCTTGGGACTGAGTAATTAGATAGGTTTAGCTGTGTTAACATGAGCTACATGATGCTTCTTCCTCTCCCTCTTCATGCAAAACTTTAAGGCGTATTTGACAAGAGTATAAACACAGTACTCCAGCTGCTTCAGGAATAGTCAGCGTCACCAGCTTAGGAGATGGTGATGTTATCAAACACTGGTTTGCATTTAGCTCCTTGGACTGAGTCACATTCCGGAAAACAACTTCCACGTGACTGAGGTACTTCATTCTCTATGGTCCAACTCCACGACGGTTCACACTGGTGTATAACACCAATGACTTACTGCATAGAGCCTCATCTAATTTAACCAAATGAGATGCGGTTTCTGTCTCCTTAAGAACCTGGTTGTTGCTTTACCCTTTGTCCTGGCGGCAGAGTCCACACAGCAAGGCACTGGCTGTCCTTGGTATCTCTCTCCAGATACAAACACATGTGCACGCAGATGTCCGCTGCATGTGGCTAAGAGTGACTGAGCACCACATCTAGTACAGGCTAACCATTCCTTTTTTTTTTATAGCTACCTATCACTAGCAACAATTCTTGATAGTGCAACTGTATAACTCCTTTGCAAAGTCCAAGCTCTGTTTGCCTGTTTAAAGCACTCATTTTCTGCAGTCACTCAAAAGGGGTGCAATGGAATTGCAGACCATGTTTCAATTCCTGAATTTTCCTGTCTTTTTTTGCAAAAATCCAAGATCTGTATACTTTTCTCTGCCCTCCTAAAAGACAAGTAAATCGGAACAGATGGGAATCACTGAAATGTTTTAAGGTTTGAGGAAAAAGTAGGACTTAAGATTAAGTTTCAGGTAAGAATATTAAGAGTTAAACATTCTTTTTAACTGTCAAATAGGCATGATTTTACTCTTATGATTCTGGTGATATGGTAAAACTAATGGGTTTTTTGATGAATGTGTGCCCTTGTGTAACCATACAAAGGACTGTTAGCCTTTTTGTGCCTATTTGTAGCTGATGTCTCGTCCTGCTGCTTTTGGACCTGGAGAACCATCACCTTCTGTTTACCTTTAAATATTTCTCCTTAACTCTGCACTTAAATGCTTGTGTGTTTAGTAGTTCTGACACAACTGCAAATACTTTCATTAGTCTGCCCACTGTCATGCGTAATGAATGCTGTGACCTGAGCACCTGCACAAAGAATTGGGATTTGTATGAGGAGGAGAGTAAGATTCTGCAAAAGTGAATATGCCCCATGCTTATGTTTTCCAGAAGATATGTTCCCACAAAAAACGTTTTAGAAAGTATCCCAGCCAAACTCTTCAGGTGTAGTGGCGTACTGCTCAAAGCTGTTTTGATGAAGTTGTTGCTTCTGCCTTCTGAACTTTGGGGAGAATATGCACATATTTGACTCTCAAGAATAGAAGTTTGTTCTCATGCAACACTGAAGATTTTTAAAGCTCCAAACAAACAAGAAATCCTTGTCTTAAAGTTCAACTGTGAACAGTCATGCAATTAAATACACCTGACCTATCTACTGGGGTTAAGTGGGTTGCACCCTTCCTTTTATAATTGAAACTTTGCGTGTTTCATTGTACACCTGACTGCAGTACTTTTGTAGCCTTCAAGTCTGAAATTTGGCATCTCAAGGGTACGGGGGAAGGAGGGCTAACCTGTGGAGAGCTCATCCTGCCCTTGAATGCCTTGTAGAACTGATTCGCTGTCTGTCACATGGCAGATGTACCCAAACATATAGGAAGGTAAGAAGTAGACAGCTTTCCTCCTCAAGAGGAGTTCATGCCAGCTCCTCTCCTGCATCTGTAAGGCCCTGTAAGAGACAGCGGAACTTCTGCTGTGTGAAAGTGGGCTAAGGTGAAGAGACGCTCCTCCGCTCGCAGTAGGACTGCTTTCTCTACTGGTCTTTTTGCACACCCGTTGTAGCTTCTTGAAACTCTACCCTCAAAAAGCTCTCTTTCTAACCTTTTTCTTTAGCCTCACAGTTGATTTTCTGATTATGTGATATGCATAGACGCTTCTAGGAATGGGGGGGGGGGGAAGTTTCTTACAGTAAACAAAACCAAGAAAAAACACCTTTTTTCTGATGACAAAAAAAGTCTTGTACAGCTAGGCTGATAGGTTGCTCTCCTTTATTCTTTTTGCCATCTCTTGAAGCTTTTTGTTGCAGGTAAGGAACATGCCAATGGAAAACTTTCTCCTTAGAAGATGTTGTGGTCAAGAGAGAGATTCCTTCTTTATTCTCCAGTGATTTTCTTAAATAATGATAGTAAAGAAGAGATCTTCTATATCGCATAGATGTAAGAGGAGAAATAACTGTATTGTGCTTTTGGCAGGAAAGAAAAGTAATTTAAAATGAAAAATTGCTTCATTGAGGGCCTTCATTTGATGCCCTGAGCATAGATGAGAGACAAGGAAGAGGAAAAACTGTCCTATGTTTCCAGGTACTTTGACTCTTACTTGGTGGAGTTGGGCTCCTTTGGATGTCTGGGTTTGATAGGATTAGCTTGTGCAACTGTTAACGTCTAAACTACCCAGGGGTAGTAATGTATGTACATCTATAATGTGTGTAGTCGTAAGTGCCTTTGCCCTAATTTGGCTAGCTTGTTAAGCAGTAGATGATTTTGTGAGGAGCTGTCCTACAGCCAAAAGAGGATGTGGTTTTGGGGAGTAAAGAAGGATTTGCCAGTGTTTTTACAAAATGGTTTTATATCAGTGAAATGAAAACCATACGTGTGCTGCACACGCAATCTTGAGGAGGGCACTACAGGACAACAGCGTTGTCTGAAAAAAAAAAACAACACTACCAGCTAATTAGACCTCTTTTGAAGACTAAACTCAGTGCCTTGAATACACCTTTCCTGCTGCTTAGTTTCTTAAATTCATTAATGATGCATTTTCTCAGTAACATTGTGGGACTGTTCTGCCCTGCAGAGAAAATGGTTGGTCCTCCCACTGCCTCCAAGTCTCCTGCTCCTACCATGCTGTGCTGGCAGGGACCCGTGTCCGGAGTAATCAGAAACTATTTTGCCTCTGGAGATGGACTGGCCCTCAGTGAGGGAAGCAAAAATGCAGTTGGCACCGTATGATGTACAAAGATCTGGCAAGCTGACAGTTGGTATTTTTTCTGAGGTGTTGAAGCCTCCAGTTATTCTTAATAGCTCTTTTTACAGTTCTGAGCTTGTCATAATGCAAACAGCATCACTCGCTAACTGGTAATGCACACTTGTTAAAATAAAAATGGCTTCTTCCTCACTGCAGGTTTGAATACTTCTAGTGTTATTTGTAGTTGGGATGAGAGATAAGAATTTGTGTTGGTCCCCTGATCCCCAGATTCTTGTCATGGGAAGATGATTTAATTGGTGTTGCCTTGAACATCTCAGGTTCCCAAGCTTTAAGTACCAGGCTCAGCATCTTCTGAAAGTTATACTAAATGGGAAGTTGAATTCCTTAAGGTGCCAAGTAATATTTTGTTAGTAGAGTGTGCTGAACTCCTTCAGGCCAGAAACAAAAATAGGTCAAGTCCTCATTCTGGTGTAGCTGGCTCCATCTCTGGTTTGTTTCTTCACATGATGGAAAAATAAGTGACCTTTCTTTGTTTTCACAGCTTGTTTTTCTTGCAGCTGCCAGGGAATCTGAGAACAGTGTCTTTGTAAACCAGAGCTGATGAGTACTTCTAACTTTCAAAGCCACAGATTTCGTGGGCTACTTCTAGGAGTCTGAGTACCCATGTGGCTGGTGTCACAGCCACGATTTTTGAAGTGGAAGTGTTTCTATACATAAGCACTTTTGTTTTGGTGGTTGTGCAGTGTTGCAACACCAAATACCTATGTTTGCTGCTTGTGAATGACCAGCAAAATTCCCGCTTACGTAGTTTCACAATCTGTTCCTTATGTTGATTTCTGCTTCTGGCTGTCTATTCAGAATAAAAGGTGGCAGATTGCTTTTTTTGGCATTGTGGCCAATCAGATTTTGCAAAACCAAAAAGTTCATGCCATGTTCAGAAATATGTCAGACCTGTTCCTGCTTGTGAAATGCCTTATAACCAGCCTGCCAGAAAATGTTCCTTCTCTGCTTCTGTGATTTCTACCCCCTTGTTCCTGGCTAGGTTTTCATGTTGGAAACACTTGTGATAGGTGCGGTCCTGTTAGTGACTTCTAGTAGTTTGAGGAGATCCCCATGGCTTGCCAGGTAGAAGACGATGGTGATGAAAAGTCCTAAAGTTGAGAGCCAAGAAGTGGAGTACTACTAAGTGAGCATTGTGTAATAACCAGCTGTGTTAGAGTTTCAAGTGTTGAAATGCAGTAGTCCTCAAATTGGAAATGCAGATGGGGTTATTGCTTAGGTTTTCAACCAAGAGGAGAGGACCAGCTCAGCTAGCTGGACAGAGGTGTCTCACCCTCACGGCATACTTTCTGGGTGTCCAGGACTGATGATAGGGGAGAAGGAGAGCTGCATGGCCTTGCTATGGGCTGATTGCCTCAGAAAGGGTCATGCTTGTGGTCCATCTAGTGACATGGCTGTTTCTTACATGATGCAGCAGTAATGCTTGCAGGGTAAGGGGGAGCCAGCTCTGCTCTGAACACAGCAGGTTGCCAGCCCAGAGACCTGAACAGTGGTGGGAGGTGATGTGATGAGATCCTGGCCACACTAGGAGAAGGTTGCTGCAAGCGTGATGTTGAAGCTGCTGGGGGGGAGTTCCTTGTTATACTTGGAAATCCTTCCCACCACTCCTGCCTCTCCCATCAATCTGGGGTTCACGTGAAGATGAAACTCTGGGTGGATAGTGGCAGTACAGTTTGTGGATGGGGAAAATGGGTGATGCTTCAGGGTGTCCGGAGTGAAGTTAAAAATACAGATTGCTTCTTCTAAATTATGTTTTGCTAGCTCTTGACCGACTGAATTCAGCAGTGAGGAACTCTCTGTTACCTTCTGAGTGTAGTCCTGGCTTTTCAGGTAGTGAATATGGCAGAAAGTTTTAGACTCACTGCACGGGCTTAAATCTGTTCTAAACAAAGCCAAAAAGCTCAGAGTCGGGGGAGCTCAGGCTTCAGTTTCTTAACCTATGCTGGCAGCACCACTTTAGCTGATGTAAAAGATGATGACCCAAGAGGTATTTGCAAGGATGTTGTAAAACCGTGGATCACATTAGACCTATCTACCAAGACTTTAAGTAAGTTTTCCTTAATGAGTGTCTTGTTTCCAACAAAGGCTTAAACTTTTAGCGTTAGTACTGGAAAATGAATACGCTAGGATTTCTTTCACCAGTGTCAAAAGCTTAATTTTTATTAATGCATTGAATCCTACTGGAATGTCTTCAACGATACTTGGCTTTAATGTTGGTTTCCCCTTGCTGCAAGCTTTTATTACTAAATAAATAAGAGCACTTAGTATAGCTGTAGGCCAGGATAATTCTTCACAGTCCATTGCAAAAACATGGTTTAAATTTTGGCTTTGAGTCTGGTAGAGAGTTTGAATAAAACGATACCTCACTTCCTGACAAAGCTGAGGGTATTCTGAAGACCAAGTGAGTCATCTGTAAATCTATCTTGGTGATGGTGATCATGGCAATTGGGAAGGAAGAGAATGGCAAAAGAGAACTTTTTAATGCAGTCATCTGCTGGTGGTTTTTTTTTTTTACTTTACAAAGTGGATTTGTTTACTACTTAAAACCAAAAAAACCCACCAATAACCCACTAGGGTAGATAGCAGCCAGACATTGGCTGAGACTGTTCCATGCAGTCTTAAAATAGTTTTTAATTCTTTCCCTCACAGCTAAAAAAAACCTGATGCTGGTTAGAAATGGATAACATGACTTTGTGACTCAAAATAAATGAATTACCTTAGGATGAGACATTTGCAACACATTTAGAGTAAATGAAAACATGTACTGGAGCTGTAGAATGGGTTTAGAAACCAGCAAAGATCTGATATAGCTCCCATTGATGTTTGGCACAAAATCCTATTCACTTCAGTGGGTACAATATTTTTAAAGATTTACAACCTTATCCCAAATGTTGCCATAGATTTACCATCCACATACATTTGATGGAGCAAGAGGTCTATGGAGACACTTAAAAACACAACTGGAAAAAAATTTGTACTGTTGACAGGCTTGCAGAAAAAGACTGAGATTAATGCTCAGGTTACCACAAAGGGACATAAATAATAAATGTGTCCCCTTACTAGCCCTGCAATGGGTGAGATGACACACTCAGACTGACTGAGGGAGCCATGGACTCGGTGACAGCGCAAAGCAAGAGAGGGGGGTTCGTCTTGGGGAAGAACCGAAGAGGCAAAACTTTTTCTTTTCCCGGTGTTTTGGTTTTTTGTGGTTTTGTTTTTGTGTGTGGTTTTTGTGGTTTGGTTTGTTTTTTTAAATACCATTCCCTAAACACAATGTCCATTCCCCCAGCTCTGGTGGTTTAGGACCTACTTCTTTACCTACCACCATCTATCTGAAGTATCTTAGTGTCACTGTTTAAGGCCGGCTCTTAAAACAGACGGCAGACGCTCTCTGTTAACCACCTCCCTCGCCCCGGGAGGGGAAAGGACGGAGGAAAGGGAGAGAGACTTATGGGTTGGAAATTAAAACTACTTTAATAATACAGTAATGATGGGGAAAAAAAATAGTATAAGGTATTAATACTAGTAGTACTAACAGTGGAAATAAGGAAAAGTATACAAAACCGATCCTGAGTGTCCCAATGAGGGTGGGGGATTGCAGGCTGCAGCCCCCAGAGGCTCGGCCGCTGCCACCGCAGGGCGGGCACCCGGACGTCCAAGACGGGACTGCGCAGCCGACAGGAACTGAATTCAGGAATGCACGGATCGGGGTCGGAGGCAAGAGAGCGAGCAGGGTCCCACAGGGATGCCGGCCATGAAATAAGAGAGAGAGAAAGACCCTCGTGATCCCTTAACTTTATACTGAGGATGATGTGGATGGGATGGAATACCTCGTTGGTCAGTTTTTGGTCACCTGTCCCGTCTGCACTCTTCCGCAGGTGCGACCCTTTTACGACTTTTTACTTGTTTAACAAAGGGGGGCCAGCAGTGGCCTTGGTTCTCATGGGGATAAGTATAAACACGGGCCATTCTGCATACCAATCCTACTGATACTTCAGTAGCAACTATAAACATCGAGCGTTATCAGGCCTGAAACGCAGACAGTGTCTGAAAAACATGTAGCTGTACTTTCAGAAAGTGCAGTTACTTAGAAGGGACTTGAAAGAAAAACTCCTGAAAGGAGAAAATAGCCCTGTTTTAGCCAAACCAGGACACTTAGCTTTATTTTTCTGTGTTTTCACCCTTACCTAGCCATGCTTTGGCTGTTATGTGTGTGTGAGATGAGAAGGAATGCTTTTCCTTCTGATGACCTAACAGGTAAGGGAAAAGCTTTCCTTGGGTGTGATTTTGGGCAGTTTGTAGGACTGATGCACCAGGCCTTGGCAGAAGAAGTGTTATAGTAAAACTTATCCCAAGGACAGCCTGTTGGGCTCTACAGATCTTTGCAACTCTGCAAGCAAAAGCTGTGGAAAGAAGAGTGAATCTGCAAATTTTCTTGGCTGGGAGTCCTCAGCTTCTGGCTCTGGTATGGAGCAGTAGCCTTTGTGCTGAAGGGCATGGGGCAATATCCCAAGGAGTGGGGAAGAACCTCACCCCAGCTGAGGCTCTGGAAACTAAGAAATGACTCTTCAGCTAAGCCAGTTTGCTAAGAGTAAACTATAATGCAGTAGGGAAGGTAGCAGAGAAGTCTTTCTCCTGGGAAAATCTTCTGTAGGGCTGCAGAGTCCGGTTGGAGTGATGGGGACCATCCTGATGGTACCTGCAGTGCAGGGGCTCCAGGGAAGCCCAGCATAATGGGGAAGCAGCCAAGAGTTACAGAATTTAGGAAGAGATTAGGCTAGATCTTGGATGGAGGTAGTGGGAATTTAAAAAAAAAAAAAGTCTGTCTTTTTTTTTAAAAAAAAAAGAAATGGTTGGTATGGGCTGTTGGGCTAGGGACAGATGGTGGGTGTTTAGGGACTTGCAGCAGGTATGGAGGGAGGTGTATTCAAGCTGCTACAGGAAAAAGAGTTGGACTAGTCTAAAATGTTAGAGCTACTGGTGTGCAGAAGCAGTTGCTTAGCTTCATCCAATGGGGTAGATTAATTTACATCTCTGTTAGATCACTGTTTTCAGCCATGATTTAAATGAGCAAGGAGGAAATCTGATTTAAGTTGACTTAAGTTTTACATCTGTACTTTCTATACCTTTCTGAAAGCCTTAGTGTAGTCTGTACTGCCACAGCTACCCTTTGCTATCATAGTGAATATATCTTTCTATTTAAACAAGTATGCAGTTTACCATTTGCTTTGGTTAATATATTTTTTCCATTTTCTGTTAAAAAATGATGAATGGTGCTTTTCTTATTTGCCTGATTAATTTTTAACTTCTGATTTTCATCAGGCTACATTTGGATGGAAACTGGAATCCAATTAATGAACAAAACCAGCATTTAAAATTGTTTTCATTAGTTAAATGTGCTGGATATAGACAAAAATTCCTTATCAAGCCTGCGTTGTGTCTAAAGCATACTGATTTTTATAGAAACAAAGCAAGTATTATCAGCTGTTTATGAACTGAATTAATTGTTTCTGGTCACCATGCTCTCTAAGAATCTGTTTCTTAGAACTAAGAAGTCTTGGTTTCTGCAGGTCTTTTTAGGCCTCCTGCCCACTGCCCAGAAGAGTATGTAGCTTGCTTTTATACTGTTTGGACCTGTTCAGCATTAGGGTGGACTGGTCCTGAGCCCGTCCCACAAATATTACTAGGGCAGAGGAGGTGGTCTGTGCATCACAGACCTCTGAAGCAGTTACTCATGAATTAGGACATATGGATAGTGGACATATGGACCATACGTTTTGGAGAATCTAGGTTACTATCTTAAAAGTTTGTTGTGTTTTTTTTTTTTTCTCCTCACATTTTTGTCAGTTCCCAGGACTGGGCTGGTCTTGAATAAACTATTTTCTTATGTGGGGGGAAAATAAAGTGAATGGGGAACAGGAGAAAATTGCACAGAGTTTTTCATATACAGGAGACTTACTGTTGTCAAAAATTAGTTAATGACTAACTCTATGACTTAATGAACTTTAAAACTTCAGTAACGAATGCATGCTACTTTAACATTTAGACTGAAAAGTATTTAAGTTTATAACTCTACCATTAAGGCCCTTAAAATTATAAAGTAAAAAAGATGAACTGCAGGATGATTTCTAGAGTCATTACAGACAGACATTCTCTGAGATATATATACACATATATATTTTAGCTTTTAAATTTTAAGTATATGTTTAAGCAAACTTGGCCTTGTTAAGGGAGTGAATGTTGAAGATCAGATTCCACACAATGGGAAACTAGTTCTCTAAATTTAGTGTTTCTAACATATGTTTAAGATCTAGGAATCTATTTCTGATATAACTCATGCTAGAAGTTCCTGGAAAGCTCTATGACTTATGTGGCATAGCATAGGGAAGATTAAATTATAGTTGATTTTCTTCCATCCTAAGATCCCCAGAAGCATCTGTAAGATTGATGGGTGCTGTAGTCATTGCATTACGTTTTGATGTGTTTCTTTTGGAGGATGGTTTTCCAGTAAATACAAATGGATTTAAAAATTACTATGGGTAAGGAGGTGGATAGATAATAAATTGAACTCGGTGTTATGATACTCTGTCAAAAGCCCTAGCTAGACTTGATTTCTGCCAGAAGAAAGAGCTGCTGTTTTTGATGTTCATGCTTTAAAACAAATCAAACTATGGTTTCTTTTGAGTGGTTAAAAATCAGTGTGGGTAAGGAAATGGACATAATTTCTCTAAATCCTGCTTGATGTTATACTGGAGATGAATTTGGTTATACGTATGTGCCAATGTGCTTCTGCAGACAAGAATTTGAAAAACGACAATGTATAAACAGTTCAGTATTGACAGATCCTCCACTGTTCCTTAATAAATATATACCACTATTACACCAAAATGGAAGTTTAATGTTAAAGAACCTCACTCACACAAAAATAATAAGAAAGTCCTTTATGAAAAAAGAAGTTGAAATGTATCAACAAGTCAAAATTATGAGGAGGGATGAGGGAGAGTGCTACAGTGAGCTGACTGTACAGTTGGAAAGACACATGTATGTCTTCTGTCTTTCATTGCCTTTGCTGCCCATCTTTCATGTTTAAGGGTGAGGCAGCAGAAAGGAATTTCAGTGGTGAATTTAATCTAGCCGAGAAAGTGGCTTGAAATCAAGCTTTGGGAAGAAAGGAAAACTGTGCTGCAGGCAGATGGGCAATGGAGGGAAGGCAGGAGATATCTGCAAACAAAAGTAATGAAGTTTGATTTGTTTCTATGGCAGAGAAATGTGTCTGGAGGTGGGTGTAGGTAGAAGCTGGGTAAATTCTTGAAAACCAAGTCAAGTTACATGTTCAGTTTGTAGCAGTGTTGTATGAATTAGCTGGAAAGTTTGTGTGCATTAGCTCAAAGTTTAGTGGAAGAGGGCGGCTGGAGTTGCATGTGGGAGGGAAAACCTTGGCAGTGGACTTCTGCAGGAGCTGGAGCATGTGTGGACAGTTGGAGGTGTAGGGGTCAAGGAGATGGGCGAGCAAGGAGTGGTTAAGCTGTCTGTACCTGCATTGGAAAGAGAGGTTGTCTACACCCAGCGCAGTTAGTATGGGTCCTTGCAACAAAACCGGAAAAAAAACCCAAATGCCTCATGAATTTGTATGCATTTAGAAACAGTTCTCCAAAGTGGTGAGATCAACAAAGTACCTACAGTAGCATTTCCAAATTACTGGAGATGTTGCTGGATTCACAATGAACATGTAAAAAGACTTACTACGAGTATCCTCACAGGATGTTTGTAATAATAGGAGGAGAAAATGAGTAGTCTTGTAGAAAGTTTAACACACATACTGAAGTGACCGGTACCTTTCCTTACAAATACATAGTTTCAGGGCATAGTTTTGAGATCATTTTAAACTGACCTGTAGGCAGATTAAAAGGGATGCTCCCACCTTTTCCCATGCCCTGACCTAATTGTTGTTGCTTCTTCCTTTGTTCCAGGACTGCCGCTTGTACGGCTCTCTGGTTATTTGGGTCGGGGAACCCAGTCCCTGCCTTAAAACTCAGCTGGATCTGCAGTCCTGCTGGCCACGAAGCACACAGGGCAGTGGGGAGGCTGGGTGTGGAGGGCTGCAACCTGTGTCCAGGGAAAACGGGGGCTTAAACCAGCATAAATGGACTGTGAATCCTGATGCCTTGTACGTGTGAGAACACAGGGTAAATTGTGCAACTGTTGCAAGCACCTAAAGCGATTGGCAGAATGCGTTTCTATTCTCAATATCCTATTTTGAGGTTTCTTCACCTGGTACATGGAGCTGTGCCTGGAATTTGTTTCCCCTGAGGTTACAGTTGACTTGTGTTTACCAAAAATAAGTGGTAAAACTTGGAAACAAGCATTTTGTTCTGATTTGTTTACAGTTAATGCACTGGCACTTCTCTTCCCCTTGAAAGAAGAAACATAAAAATAAGTGGAGATAGCTTTTTTTCAGGATTGCAGCTGCTTTTTGCTTTGTGTTGCATATAGCAATCTTTTTCTGAAAATATCCCAGGAAAAGCTGCATGGGTGAGCTTCTGTACATGGGTCTGTATCCCTACCAAAATATATAAGTGAGCAGAGCTAAATGAGCATCGTCGGTTCCATGTGCTCAGGCTGGTCTGCATGATGGGCACCAAGAAAGTCAGGATGAGGATGGCTGCATTGTCTTCAAATAGCTCTGCAGGAAAAGGGCTTGTTGGCTTTGTCTTGTTAAGGATGAGCAAAACAAATTTTGAGAACACATAAGAGGGGCTACATAGAAAAGAAATGCTTTAAAAGGAGGGGGTGTGTATGTGTCTTATACCTCCTAGTTCAAAGAAAGGCTTGTGTGAAATGCCTTTGAGAAGTAACCCTGACGTAAGTGGATGGATTAATGGCGCAGTGACGTAGTGGGTACTCAGCGGTGCTCCGTTAGTCTGAGACGAGCTCTTCTGAGGCTGGTAAAGTAGTTAAGACTTATTGTGATGTATGTAACCCTGCGGTTTGATCATCGCTGTGCAGCCCGTAAAGAGGATCTCAAGTGTTATGTTATGCTCTCCAGCACAACTTTCTGCTTGAAAGCAATAGGAAGCTGCAGTGGTGCCTGATACGCAGTGGATGCAATGTTAGGGTCCTCTCGCTTCTAAGAACGTCTAATCTGGTGCTTAATTTACCAGCCTGCTTGAGGCCTGCTGCCAAAGCTCCAACTGTTGCTTAATGTTACACAGGAGGAATCGCTGGCAGTTCTCAAGCTGGCTATCATTCCAGATCACTCCCACACAAAGGAAATTGTAGCATATATGTAACTCTGAGGCTTTTTGTGCCGATCTCAGCACAATCTAAAATTAAAAAAAATAACTAGGAAAACTAGAAAGAGTTTGCTCAAGACTGTAGCCCCTCTGCTTGTAGCAGCCTCATCTGCAGAGCCTTGCATGTGGAAGAGAATCCAAACAGCGCCAGGTAAGAATGAAAGCCTCGCAAAGAAGCAACACCTCAACCGTGTTTTAAAACTCCCAGCATTAAAATTGCAAGTGTTTTACAAAAGATGAAAGAATCCTCTTTTGGCTTAAACTGTTCTTTCATGTTCTGTGAATTTTGTGATTCCCAGAAAAAGCCAGACCTTTAATATTCAGACATCACAGGGCACCATAAGATTTCCCCCTCATTTCCATGCATGCCTGTTCCGTACCCGTTTTCCTGTCAGTCTGATTCATAATGTTCAGAAACATTCACTGCATATTTCCTTCTTCCCCACAGCAACAGCCCGAGTCTGAGACTGTTCATCTGTTCATCCCAGCCTTGGCAGTTGGAGCTATTATTGGCAAGCAGGGACAGCACATCAAACAACTTTCTCGTTTTGCAGGCGCATCTATTAAGGTATTATTACACTGACTAACTTTCTGTCTATTCTACATGACACTTTCAGCAAGTTCGCACAAGCTGTGTTTTCGTGAATGTCCTCCCCCACTCCGTGCTTAGAATATGATGTGATAAATAGTACAGTTGTTTATAAATCATCTTTTAATCTTCCTTGAGACAAGATAATTAGAAGCATGTTTTCAAACGTCTCCTGAGGTGTGAAATATAAGCTGCAAAGAAAACTACTTTGGTGGTCTCAATTTCTTAGAAACAGGCTTACGTCTTAATGATGCAGTGCTAAAGGCTTTCTTCTTGCTTTGGTAAAGTGAAAATTGGTAAGGTAAATTCTCCTTCTAAAAACAGCAGCACAGGTGAAGTCTCCTATTGCTGTGGCTGCTTTTGCTCTGTTCATGGATCGACTGATGGATCGATCTGGGCTATCAAGCTCCGATGGCTCCACACTGAAGTGTTGGTGTTTTAAAATCACCCGTGTGCTCCAAGCTCCTGGGGTCAGTCAGTTCTTTAACATCGTGTTTACCCCAGCACCCTGCTTTAACATCCAGCTGTTTGTGTATTGACCACCTCAATGTAGCAACAGCCAAGATGGTTTGCAGAGGTTGACCTAATGGAAGCTTACGTTTGAATTTTAGTCAATTTGGTGAAATTCTCCTTGGCTGTTCATAGAGGTTAGTACCAGTTGTAAGAAGGCCTTGAGTTTCTGCTAGTAATGCTATTGTAACAAGTATCTTCTCTAGATGCTTGAGCTTTTTTCTTGTAAATAGCCAGTTCTGCTATTCTGTACTGTAAAGATAATGTTTTGGCCTAAATTTAAAAAAGAGTTGAAAAAAGTACAGAGTGTAGCTTCCTTATGTGCTGTTAGATTGATGTTTTCCTGCGCAGATGAAGCAAACGTTTACTTCTCAGTTCTCTCTTTGCCCAGGAGATGTGGCCTGTTTAGTGAGTGCTACGGCAGGGATCTGCCAAAGGTCAGAGGCAGAGGGGCAGGAGCTGGCTATACTGGGTTGAGCTTGGTGAAGCCAGTGAGGCTGGGCTTGGCTTGGCACAGGTGCTCCTCTAAGTGCATGGAGCAGAATTATTGGGGAACCCTGATGAATGAGTCTTGTGTGTGGTTTGCTGAATGCTGATCCATTTACTGGCCAGTCAACCAACTGGCATGCTGCCCCAATTCCATCCTTTATTGAGCAGTACATAAAATAGTTGTTATACTACCCAGATGGTTTACATTAGTGAGCTCTAATAATCATCTTTTTTACAGGAAAAAATTGAATAGAAGAAAGTGAGAGGGGTTGACTTTTCTTTATCAAATTCTTCATGCATGGAGGTGTGATGTATCACATGTATTTCCTCTTTCTCTCTCCATTCCCATAGTTTGTATACAAAGATTAGGTGGTATATGCAAGGTACTGCTAGGTGGAGAGAGAAATGTGAAACAACCTGGACCTCCAAGAACCTGTTCAAACTAGTTCTTGAGTTGGTCCTTGGAAGACAGTTTAATGGAAAGGGAGTTTCCCATGTTTCTCACGCATCTGGCTAACAGTGGCCTCAGGCTTCCTCTACTGGCTGGCACCCCTCTACCCGACACATTTAACATATCTATATTAATTGAAATTCAGTTAAAAGTTTGCTAAAGCTCTGGTCTTTTTTTCCTTCAGTAGGAATAACTTAAAGATGATTTTTGTGGAAATAGGATTAAATTTTAACAGAACTGTACAGATACAGCGTATGCTTGCTAAATTGGGAAGTTGCATGTATGATTATCAATTAAAATAAAAATGCAACTTCGTCTGTAATCTGACAGAACAATATGGAGCAGCACACTTGCTTCTGTGTGAGTGTTAAATATGACAGTTACTACTAACTTATTCAAAACTTCTGAACTTCCCTCGTGTTGACCACCTGCCCTTTATCATACCTTTTGAGCAAAATAATAAACTGTGAATCATTGAGGAATCTGCTTTTAGCTAAGAGTTGGAGGGAGTGCTGCCTGACTAGCTTTTAACTTGCCAAGCTGTAGTAGTTGTACTTGTGGAGGAAGAAAGCCTTTGTGCATGACACTCTGAACTTGTTTTGAGTTGTTTTGTCAGCTTGTGATTTGTGCTGCAGACTGTTACACATGAAAATGTTTTACATCCTCATGTACCTTCTTTGTGCTTGTGCTGAGCTTTGTAGATCTGATGAAACTCATTAGCCACCAAGTAAGATTAAATAAACTGCAGATGCATAGGGGTTCCGCATAAGGCTGAGGTGTCCAGCCCATCACTTCAGAGGTGCACGTGGCTGTTGATGAGCTCTGGTTGTGTCCTTGTGCTGGGGGTCACTGCTTGGTAATGCAGGCTGGGAGTGGGGCTCCAGCAGACAGAATTATTAAGCAAAGGAGCCAGGCAGAGATTTCTGGGCTGTCTGCTGCCCACCCTGTACTACAGTGCTGGGACTTGTTGGGAACCACTGGCATCTCCTTGACTGTAAATTATTCCCAGAGTAGCCCTTCTTGTCTCTGAGGGAGTTGGAATGAGCATTACGGGTTTTAGGTGTATGAAGTTGTCAGCTTGTGACTTGACATATGGCAGACCGGTTGTTTTCCAGTTAGGAATGTAAAACTATTTCTCTCAGAAGTTAAAAATTCAACACTTGGGTACTCTTTGTATGTCTATAACTTCTCCCTCCAAGAGCAGACAGACAAAACTAAGAGACTTCAACGTTAGGTTGTCCTTTCAGGTGTTGAAATGTTAGTTGGTACATGTTTCTTTCACAGCTCTCAGACATGTTTTACTCCAGCTGCTGAGAACAGGATGTTCCAAGATAAAAGCAAAGCAAGAAATGTCCCAGAACATTTAAACACATATAAGATGTAACAAAGCTTGATGGACAATATTTTTCCTAAAATTTCAATAAAGGCACTGGTGTTCACTAAGGAATCATGAGGGTGACTGAGAGGCAAACTACAATGCCCATTTTACATGAATGGCAATTATCAGGCTGAGCTCTGTTCAGTCAGCTGCCTTCAAATGTGTCTCAAAATTTTGCCCCCTAAAATACTTGTGTTTCAAAGAACGAATGGATTTAGTCTGTGCTTGCCCTTACCACAACATCATGTCATATAAACATACTGCTGTAAAATGAACGTGTGTTTCTAGATACAGCCAACTGGAATGCAGAAATTGTATGAAAAATAAATATGCAAACCAGATAACGAGTGTGTAATGTCTTCTCCATCTTAGGGTACAATATGAATAATTATATAAACTTTCCTTAGCAAAATTCTTTAGTGAAAATGATGCATGGTGACTGGTAATTTGTCTGAAATAAACTACAGCTGTTAAATATGAATAACATCCCTATGCCAACAGCTAACATGAAATCCTGTAGAGTTTAATATATTGCCCATTCAACAGCAGCTATGTAATACTAGATGCAACAATGGAAATGTCAGTTGTGATAAACAAAAGAATCATCCAGAATGTCAGAGGCTAGTTTGAACTATTTAATGCCACTGGAGTCTGAGAACAACACCCACAGAAATCTTACTTTTGTGGTGACATGAACTGCTAAAGACCCTACAGGCATCTCTGTCTCAGCTCTGGTGGAGCTTAATTTTTATTTGGGTCACACAAATGTCTGTCTGTAGATACAAACCCCTCGGAAACTGTGAACTCATTGTCCGGTATAGAGGAATGTTTTGGACCTGATTAGTTACAAGAGTAAAGTGATCTTCTGTTCTCAGGGGGATGGATGCAAGCTTTTGCTAATGAGCAAAACTTGTTAGAAAGACTGGTTAAGTTAACGGGTAGGGATGAGAATCTCAGTCTGTTAACCGTACTTGTCTTTCTGAAGGCTACATGTCTTGCATCACTCATAGCCACATGAAAATGGCTTGTGGGATTTTGCCATATGTGGATGACTAGTTATGCTTTTAATTTTCAGAAGTAAATTTGCTTACAGTTTAGACAATTTCTCCATATTTCATTATAGTTAATTAATGCACTTTAAAGATAACAAACCCGTCATGACTGAAGTGTAATGCTGCTGCTGCAACGAATAATTTTTCACTCTTGAACAGAATGTGAGACTGAAATGGGGAGGAGGTGGCTTTAAACTCTTCTTTCGAAAGACAGCTACCAAAAGCTATGTTTATCCTTTCCAGATTGCCCCTGCTGAAGGACCAGATGCCAAGCTGAGAATGGTTATCATCACTGGACCTCCAGAAGCTCAGTTCAAGGTACAACATATAAAAACTTGTCAGTCTGTAGCGGCCTTTGGACTGTAAGGGACAATACTGAAAACAAAACACTTGGTTCCAAACACCATTTTATTCAGAATTTTAGTCAACACTTGGTTTTTGCTTTCCTTTTGCCAAAAGGTATCTCATATGAATACGAATAATACAGTACTATCAGAGGTCACGTTCTGGTCACCTGAAAACTGGTGGGAATTTCATGTAATTTAGAACAAGTCTATAGCATTAAAACATGGCCATATTACATTCCTAATTTTCCCTTTTACCTGCAAGTACAATAGTTCAGTCTTTCTAGCCTGCCTTAATACATGCAACAGTTTAGTGTGTTTAATGGAAGTAAGAAAGCTGACAAGATGAAAGACTGAGTCTTCCCAGGTTACTGTTGTGTGCCAAACAGAAAATGCTTTTTGGGCAGCTCTATGGATAAATGCAAGATTTCTAATTGTATTTCCACTACAACTACAAGGAGATACTCAACCTGATTACCCCATTTGTGTTCAAATTAAGTTCTGGAGTGGTCTTCTGCCTTAAGTGCCAAGGGATAAATCTAGTTACCCCAAAAGGAGTTGACCACGTTGGGAGCGATGCAGACAGCTCAGGGCAGCAGCCTGGCCCCATCACAGATGAGGCCCACGGCAGGTAGAAAGTCACTTGATAGTTCATGTCCTGGCGTCATTCTCCTGCACGTTCTTGTTTTTATCTTTGTATATTTGCTTCAGGGCATCTTGCAAGAAGGAGGCGCACAAACTTCAGGCCTATCTAGAATCAGTTTCATTAATGCCTTTAGGAGTTTTGGAGAAGTATCAGGGCAGGTATTTTGCAGTGGTATTAGCGAACTAGACGCATTTGGAATTATTGCTCAGTTACCATATAAATTTGAGAAGCCACTGAAGGCAAAGCAGAATTTAGAAGCTTTGCCTCCTTGAGGTTTTCTGTGTGCATGTGGGCTTGGCCACATGGCCTGTTCCACATATGGAGGTGCTTTTGTGATCTGTGATCAGCACAAGGTCTTTCCATCAGATATCAGTGAACTTGCCCTCAAGGAGTAGCACGCCGAAGTAGGTTTGGGCATCTGTTATCCTGATTTTTAATGTAGGCAAAGACTTGTCCACAGGCTTCCTCCCTAAGGTAGACTTGAAGTCCCACAGAGTTATTTTGCTAGCTCTTCTGCCCAACCTGGCTCATGCAAGGAGGAAAGTCTCCCTTCTCTGCACCCCATACATTGGTTAACACCGCATCAATCAGTCACTTCTCTACACTTGGGCTTCTGCTTGCAAAAATAGATCAATGTACTAGCACAGCTGATGCTCCTGAGTACGCTGGTCTTGTGAAGGAGAAAGGTTATCCCCTGGGGGTTCCTTCAGCTCCAGTCCACCTAGTCTTTTACTACTCTTTGAGCCATGCCCTCTTGACTGAGATGGGCAGAGGCAGAGTTCAGTCCTTCCTTTTATCACCTCTGTTAACCTGAAGCACGGTTTACAGTCAGAGCCAAGCTTCATTAATGATGTCCTTAAGCTCTGTTTAAGAAAGGTCTTCTCTATCTTTGAGCATAGGCTGTTGCTTGTTAGGCAGCAAGAATGTAATCTGGGTGCAGAACAACTTGAAGAGGGAATAGCTGCTGCTCAGATGAGTAACCAGCTCTCGGAGAGGCGGTGTCATCCCAATCCTGTGTTACTACATTGTGTTCTGCTGTCTGTGATTCATGTCCATGGTAGCTGCAGTGGCTGCACCTCTTTCTTCCTCAGCAGCAGTAGCCTGAGGACGTTGTGGTCTGCAGGGCTATTTATTAGCAAGGCAAGGGGAAGAGAATATGCCACTGTTTACAGCCTCTACTGCAGTGCTCCCTAGAGTTTAAGCATACCCGTGACACCGATATTCAGAGATGACGGTGTTGCCTTGGAACTGGGACACATGCAAGCAAAGTGGAATCTAATGTAGACAACATATTTCAGCCACTACTTTACTGTGAAGAAGCGGCAGCCCAATTAGGTTGTTTTCTTTCCTTAAAGACTTTTTCAAGAGCTGAAAGATTTGGGATGTTGGAAAAAAATCTACTGTCTTTTTAAAAGTCAGCATCCCACCTTGCTTTATAATTCAGCAGTAATGCACACTTTTTTCCTATAGTACTTCTCCTACTGAGCCCTGCAGCCTATGGATGTTGTCAAGGTGTTATGCACAGAAAAAGCATTGCTATTGAAATAAAAAGGGCTATGCTGGCTACTGTCTGCCTCTAACAAATTTGGAAATAGTTTCAAAATGTCCAGCTCAAGATGGTGGCTGGGAGTAGTATTTTATCGGCTCTTGGCAAACCCTTTTGAAGTGTTTTCCTGCAGTAGGAATCTCTGATTCTAGGGCTGTTGACAGTGCCAGAACATGGTAGTTGTACTGAGATTTTTGTATGGTGCTTTTGGGTAGTCTTTTGTCTCACTGGGAAGATGATACTTTTGTCCTCTGTGACAGGGTCCCATGACTTGCAGTATCCCATCTAGGTCAAAGCCATGTGCCACAGATTTTTCCATACTCTTCAGGTGGAGTCTGACTTACCCAAAATACTGAGTACTTTCAGCTCCAAGGTCACAAAATATCTTTCATCTTACCAGTTCTAGAGTAGCGTGAACTTGAGTAGGCTTGTACGATGTGAGCTAGAAATAAGATAAAATAAGATGCCACTATTTAAAATAATTATCACATCATGCAGTTTTTTTGCACTTCTCATATTCCATTGTGGTGGCAGCCTGTAAGATGGTTGGATTTAGCACGTATGCAGTGACAGGGCTAATAAGCATGATTTAAAGAAGGTGACAAAGAATCTGAACTGCAAAGGCTTTGTGGTCCTAAGTTCATGGTCTTTACAGAGCACCTCTCTTCTGTATCTCGATAGAAATGTTCTTTTGACGCCTCTAGGAGATGCAGAGTAGAAGATCTGGTTACGATTTCTCAAGAAATCACTGATGAATGGCAGGGAACAAGGAAATAAATGCATTTAAAAATTGGCAAGATTCATGAGCTTAGTCTCAGTGGACATTCTTCTTGCTACCTGGCACGTATGTGTTCCTCAGAAAAGGGAACTGTGCGCTGGTTGGAGTAATACTGTTCCCATGGTGCTATTTAGCTCTAGGCAGTTTGATTTTTCACTTTAGAAGATTGAGCATGCTCAGATTTATTTATTTCTAAACAATGTGTTGTAACGAATAGTAAAAGTAAGCTGTTTGCCCTAATTGGAGTCTTTATCCCATGACTTGTTGGGGAGGGTGATAGCTTTTTTTTAAAGTTTAACATCCCTAAAAGAATGGGTTTCTGAGCCAGTTAATTGCATTCTGTGCTTCTGGGTGTAATAAAAAAATGCTTCAGCCAGACATTGCTTCTCTCCACTGCTCTTTACCTCTAGAGAGATGCAATAGTATCTTTTAAAAGCAGTATTTCTACTGAAAAGCATAATAATAATGATCTCTGTTAAATTGCACTGTGGTTCCCTGGTTTGTCATGCAATCTTTAAAGTTGGACAGCGGTGCTTCCTAGTTTAGTATAAAGACCTCTTCTAGAAAAATAGTTATTTTATTTATTAGGGAAACCATTTATCAGGGTTGTGTACTGAGAATTCTCCTTTCTGTGGAATTTCTTGAAGTTAATTAGATTTCAATAAGCACATTCTCTGACTGAAAGCATATTTCTAGGCTCAAGGGAGAATCTATGGAAAACTTAAAGAGGAAAATTTCTTTGGACCTAAAGAAGAAGTGAAACTTGAGGCTCATATAAAAGTGCCATCCTATGCTGCTGGTAGAGTTATTGGTAAAGGAGGCAAAACAGTAAGTAGCTGAAATAAAACTTTGTGTTGTTCAGTTATGTGTCTTTTTCTTAGCTGTACTTGTTAAGATTTCTTTTCTTCTAGTGTGAAGAGAAGCTTATCTCATAGAATGATTTATTTCATCTTAAAAAAAAAGTAACAAAAATTGATAGTCCCAGACAGATTTGCACGGCTTTTATTAATAGAAATGTAGTTCTTCCATTTAGAATTAATACTTTCCCACTCAAGACCTGCTTCTGTGAACCTTAATTTATGCCAGATTTTGCAAAAAGATTTCACTAATCTCATTTAATTAAAACCAAATCCAGTGAGTCCAAAGGTGGCATTTCTGGACAAAACTGATTAAAAACATAACTTCTAAATACATGGTAGGAAATTAAGACATGTTCAGACCTCAATATTACAAAAAATCTCTATATATTTTTGCTTCAACTTCATTGACGGCATTTCTTAGGCTCAGTTTGTTGCTTAAAATAACACAATTGAGATTTTTCAATCCTGAAAAGCTGCTGGTACTCTAGTGTTTTCAGATGGTTGTAAGTCAGGAGCCTAGCTGATATTTGCAAAGAAATGGTTCAGTCTTGGGTCTCCATCCTTGAGTGCAACAGAGTCTTGAACTTAAGTATCAGGAGGCAATGTGGCCTCTTTCATTAGTTGCAGTGGTAAGAGGTTTAAGGGCAAACATCTCTGAAAAGTTGTTCATCTAAAATGTTTTTTATTAAATAAAGCTACACATTTCTAAAATAAAATGAGTGTACACAGGACAAGACTCTAACCTTACCTCTACTTAACACTATGGAAGCTGATAGGCTACTGAAAATAATTTGGACATTTCTCATTGTTCTGTTTGGAGGTCTCCATCTTGTGGAGATTTTTCAAGGAAATATGTATAAATACTTTGGTTTTTTCTTCTCTACATTATACATTGTATGACTTTTCTGACCTTAAACTTGTAAATTCAACAGTAAACACTGTGGCATGTACTTGCTTTTTTAAGTCATGTATTTAACACCTTCTGTGTGTTGTATTTAGTCCTTAAAACACTTCTACAAACGTAGAGAACTTGGTGCTAATTTATGTTAGAGACGCAAGAGGCTCATCTTGCGGAGTGCACACTGCTGAACAAAAATGCTTTCTGTTAGTGGGTTTCTTTTTTCAAACATAACTTAGAGGATGATGTTTCTGTGGTCAGCAGTATCTCTGAAGCTTGGTGGTTGTGGGATATTGGTTTAAAATTTTCTGACTACTTCTATCTATTTATAGGTAAATGAGCTTCAAAACTTGACAAGTGCAGAAGTTGTAGTCCCTCGTGACCAGACGCCTGATGAAAATGATCAGGTGGTTGTGAAAATAACTGGTCACTTCTATGCATGCCAGGTAAGAGGGCTGGAATTAATTTCCGTATTACCTTGATGTTTCCATGGTCTTTTATATCCATGTGTAGAGCCAAGGATGGAAGACTTTTACTCAAGATACAGAAAGCGCTGCTTGGCAGGCTCCTCTAGTTGTCTTGCTGCAGTAAATGCCTGCGAGAGATTTATAACAATATTGTACTGTCACATATGTAAAACAATCTCCTTAAATTCTCCTATCATATATGTAGGCTCTGGCACTCCTAAAACTTTCAAAGCAAAAGAAAATCCAAGTTGTGATTGGACTGAAATTCAGATGGAAACGAGATACAAGCCATCTCATAGTACCTGGCAAGAACTGCACCTGTACATGTAATTTTTTCCACATCGCCCAGTCTGTTGATTTAATATGGTAAAGAAAAAGATCACAAGATTCCTTCCCTCACTTAACTCTTAGTTCAGACCAATTCCTTTTGATACTTTGCTACAGGTGACTTGTAGTTCAGAAAGGAGATGGGAGGGCTGGTAAGTCATGTAAGTCTGACCTTCTGGATTCCCTGATGTATAAAAAAAATTGTCCACTCTCTATTAAAACAGTGGTACTTATAAAACATTAATATCTCCGGAGGAATAACAGGGAAGTAGCCTGTAGCTTCAATAATCTTAATGTTGGTAGTCATCTTCCTGTGCTCGTGCTTTCTATATTACAGATATGAAAACTGACCATGCAGGTAGTTGTGGTAGGTGGAAAAAGAAGAAAAAATCAAAACTAAGTTGTACAACATGACTAACCCAAGCGTATTTTAACTAATAAGTAATCTTGTCAGTATTAGGAACATAGTTATTCCAGATTTTCTTAATCCCAGTAGCATCGATAGTCGGATGTTAAACAGCAGTCACAGCAGCATGGCATCATGATGGGTTGTTTCTTCTTTATGTCCTTCAGCTTGCTCAGAGAAAAATTCAGGAAATACTGGCTCAGGTAAGAAGGCAGCAGCAACAGCAAAAAACATTGCAAAGCGGACAGCCTCAGCCAAGACGAAAATAAAGGTTTAGGAAATGGCCCATCAGAGACAGATGCCAGACCAAAGACAGACTGTGCGACAGAGAGACGGGTGGCGAGCACCCGTTGAAGTTATATGCAGAAGATCCACCAAGCCAATCACCTGTTCGAGGACCAGGCAACCGTTGAACGCTGTCTCTGAGAATGTATTCTTTAGGCTCTCTCAAACTTTTGAAACCCAGCTTTAAAATAAGGACCCCTTCACTTCCCTTTTGTTCTATTCTCACAATTTAACATAAACTCGTTAGTCTTTTTTATTGTTCTTATTATTCCCCAACAATTTTAGAACTTGGTTCAATGAAGCTTTCTCTTCTGAGTTCACTGGTTTAAAAAAAAAAAAAAAAAGAAAAAAGAAAAAAAAAAAACAAAAGGCATTGCTCTTATAGGTCCAGAAGAAACACATTTGGAGGGTGGGATTGCGGGTGGGCTAGGGTTAGAGCAAGGGTATTGACAAGAGTTTAAGTGTTAGTCCCAATGTTGAAACAAGTGGCATTTTTTAAAAATAATTTGGTTGCATTTTTACATAACACTGCCATGAATAACCTAAGGGAAGTGTTGAATGGTGTTGGCCAGGGCATGAAAAGATAAATATGCATTTTACTAAACTACCTCAGGCATTTAGTACCTCAATGAGAAATTGTTCCTTTTTTGCTTTTTTTTTTTTGGTATTTTGTATACTTTATAAAGCTAATAGTTCTTGAGCATTTTATTTTTTTAAAAAAAATTAAAATTTGATCAGCCACCAGCCAGGAGTACTACAGACTTATCGAGGAAAAATATAGTAGAGTACTTCTAGCTGCTGGCTGATGGGAGTAAGGTGGGTAAAAAAACCATAGCCTCAGATTTTCTGAGGGCTTCAACACCATCATTTGTTTAAAAAAAAAAATTCAGTGAATGTTCAAAAGATAGTGAATGATGCCAACATTCTGATAGCAGCAATGCCGTTTAGTTTTCTTTTAAGATGGGATGAAAAAGTTTGTGACGGTACTTTTTTGGGAACAGGACAAGGAAGTGATGGCAAGAGGCTGGGGTTGGGGGAAAAATTTAGAAGGCTGCAAGAGGCTGAATTTTTTTTTTTGTGCTACTTGATTGAATGCATGAACCCTTTGTGCCTTTGACCATCACTACCTAATAATGCTACATTTAACCATTTGCAGCCCATTTGGACTTTGCCATTTTGTTCAAAGAGCAAGCTTCATCTTCAGTTTGATAGAACACTTGATCTGCTAGAGCATATTTGAGGCCACGAGGGTCTCTGCTGTCTGCAGATCACATCATACTGCTTTCAGTTACCACGATGGGGGAAGGTCAAACAGTGTTTGATCACATTGAAAGATAATGAAAGGCTAAGTTTACATATTCAGCCGCTGTTATGGGCCACACTAAGCCACTTTGAAGGTTTTAAAAACTATTACAAGAAAAATGAAAACAAAACAACAACCTCTCTAGCCTGGCTTATAATAGATGCAGCAGGATTTATGCACGTTCTGCAACCAACCATTAGAGAAGAAAAAAAAAAAAATGTCAAAAGGCAGGGATAACAGGAAAGTTACCAAATTTTTAATTTCCGAATGTAATTTGAATGATGATTGTGGTAATAGTGACACATTCAAGTTTCTACAATAAACTTCAGTCTACCTCAGTTTAAGAAAAAAAAATGTGGCAACACATGGTGCATAAAGACTGCTGTGTGTGTGTGTGTGTGCGCGTGCGCGCCTGTATGTGTGTGGTCGACAGAGCCATGCTATTACCTCTGAACCTTTTTTGTGATGTTTTTTGTGCATGAGATGATCAGAATCACCATGCTGCACTGACTTGAGGGGCACAACGAGCAAAAACATTTGTTTCATCATTTTGTTATCTACCTCTTAGGTTCATGTTGAAATAGAGGCATTACTACATAGACTAGATAATTTTCCCAAAGATCATTGTTGTACAGATTAGATAACTTTGAAAATGGTCTGAAGTGTTTTTCCTGCATCTCTTCTTTACTAATTGGTTTAAAAACCACAAACTTATGTTGTAGTTTTAGCAAAGAAAAATGAGTTTCTTTTCCTTTTTTTGACAGTGACCTTCACCTAGCCTTTAGGATAATAATTTTTTTTTCTTACAATGAATTTAAAATTACTGAAGTATGAAAAGTCATAGCATTTTAATTTTTGTTAAGGCTTAAGTCAGTCTGACGTTCCTTTCTTAACATTTTGAGAAGGATTTGACTTCATTATTTTCCATAAAAATTACTTTACAAATAGGCGCTGCATTTACGTCTGCTGATTTAAATACTGTCATCTCTCTTAAGTTTCTAGACTTAGTATGGTAAATCATGTTTTTCTTTTCAATTGAGACTTGGTAATTTGGAGTATTTGGGAATAGCTAGAAAGTAAATACTGTAAATGATTTCAATATCCACAAAGTATGGATCATTTTTCATCTGTAATGTGCCCCCCAATGCAGCTCCACTTGCCAGATGCCTCTGAATGGAATAAAGAGTTTAACTCCTATCATCAGACAAAGTTGTGTGGTGTTTTTTTAAATTAATGAGGCATAGGGACAGACTGTTCTAAGTATTTGCAGTACTTTGATCAAGTTGGTGTTCTGTCCATAATAATAACTGGATAAGGATGAACAGTCACCCATGGGTATTCCGTAACTGCTAGGGCATCCAGCAGCCAGGTTACCAGGTTTGCACTTCCCAATACAAGCAGTGATTTCTGTGGCTTGTAATTCCCCTTCTCCCTCTCATGTAACAGTGCTGTACAGTCTGTAGTACAACCTATAGGTCATGGTCGCAGTCTTACGCAGATCACTTAGGCTGATGTGCTGTGGAAGGGATGTGTACTCAACAGTCCTGAACCAGGGCAAACATGAAGGAATCTTTAATAGGTCTGAAGTGAGATCTGAATTGCAGTTAACTTTTTTGGGTGGCTGCTTTTTACCCACTTGTTACATTGGTGCTCTCAGCATGATGAAGCTGTGTAACGAACGTGGCCTTAGAAGCTTGGATAGGCGGAACCAATCACGCTAGCAAGCAAATGTGACAGCAACCTGTTTCTCACTCCTACCACTGCCAACCAAACACACACCACTTACCACTTGTGAGGTGGTATTGCCTCTCTGTTTAGATCCTTGTTAACATTATTTGGAATAGAAATGAGACTAGATGTTTAACTGAACACTTTAGAGTGTTCAGGGAGGGGGAGGGGAATGAAGGAGTGTCATGAATAATATGATTCTGTATCTTCTACAGAGGAGTGGAAAACCAAACGTGTTTTCCAAACTCTTGCACCCTCCCACTCGTCTTCACAGCTCACTTTCTGGATCCAACCAGCATGAAGAGGGAATTGAAGAAATTATGTCTGTAGAAGACACTGCATAGGGTATTGCATTTCACAGGCAACTCTAAGCTCATTTTTCCATGCCAATATTGAGCTATCCTCTCAGAACCAGCATCCTTGCCATTTGAGCAATATAAGAAGTTAAGCCTTCCTCTGTATTGCTGGTGCTTTTGTGACAGCTAAACCTCTGACTGTTTTAGGCATTTGCTTAATCATGATGCTTTTATTTGCTTCTAACCTTCCAAAGCTTTTATTCCTAAACTGCAATTTCAAAGGCATGCGCTCTCTGTATTAGTTTACATTAATGAAGCATGTATGCTGTGCAGGACAGCATGGTCTTGACATGGTACCTAAAGGTATAGGATTTTTCAATGAACATGAAAATTGTGGAGTAAGCACTCAAGCTGGGCTGTAACAGAGATGTTAGCTCAACTGATAGATGCAAACACTGCTTGATAATGAAGTCACTCAAATGCAGTGCAGAAAATTAGTGAAATGATGACAAAAGTTCCACCTTGATAGTTGTTTCTCCTGTTCATCCCAACACCAAGGGATCCTGCACAGAGCCAAACCTGCATGTACCTCTGTACCGGAGGACTGAAAGATGAATCTATGGACTTGCTGGACAAGCTTCTCTATATTTTTATTTTACACAGAAATCATCTGATCCATAGAACCGAAACCATTCCCCAATGTTTTCCTTCCAAAAGGGGCTTATTGTTGCACTGTAGTGATCCTCCAGTCTTTGTTAATTCTTAGGTCACAGCTTTTAAAGAGGGTCAGGCCAAAGGCTCACCAAGTCAGGCAGGTAACCTGGCTGGGACATTGTGCTAGCTCAGCACAGATTATGGTTGCTTCTAGTAAATGGAGGATGAAGAAGTTCTTTTCCTGAGCTGGCAGTTCTGAGCATTTAATAGCAACCACTTGGATGTTCCACACAACTCCTTTTTACAATGTGCTTTGGCAGAAAAGTCAGCTATACTTTTTTGTTTATTCTACTGGGTTTTGTCTCCTCAGTTAATTTGATATTTTTTTTTTGTCGTCTTATAGACTATCGCCTCTTGCCAGCTCTGTTCACATGGAAGCTGTTCCCTATCTCTTACTGTTCTTTTCTAGGTGCTCCTTTTGTTCCTGTGCTCTTTGAGACGGTATGTTGTTCTGGTTCCTAAATGTGGCTTCATATAATGGCATGTTGTTTGCTGAACCTGCCTCTATTCATCCAGTATTACTTGTCTTCAGCAGCAGCAGTAAAAGGCAAATGGTTTCAGGGAATGATCCAAAGTTACTCCTACATACCCCTCCTAGGAGGAAAGGCCTGATTTAGAATGCATCACTCTGTCAGACAGCCAAGTTATCCTTCCCCCATGTGGATTACTTGTTGACAAGTATCATGAGGCATTTTGAAAATCCTTCTTTGCAGTCACACTTACCACTAATACCTTTACTTCCTGGGCAAAGATGTTGTATCTGCATAATTTAACTACATTTAATAAATGCTCCTTGCTTAATTTGCAGAACTATCTGCTGCCTGGTATCAAAGAGCAGGTGAACTTTGGGGCAGTTATTCCTGAAAGAACAGAGGCTAGACACAGCAAGAAAACATGACCACTCTGAAAGGAGGGAGGGGGCTTTGTTAGTTTAAAAAAATAAAAACCAACAAGTTTAGAAAAACAATGCAACCACAAAAACCAAGATTGCTTTCTTTGAGCATTACAAACAGCAGCTGCTGTGCAGGGAAGAGATGGAGACAGCCCCCCCCAGTTTGTGGGGCTATAGAGGAAAAAGGTGATTACCCGCAGGAGCTACACTTCCTGATGCATGGCAGAGCAAGCTTCTCCAGAAGGAAGAGATCCTAACCCAGTGATGAAAGCCCTTGCCCTGTAGTGGAGAAAAGCATCTTGTTTACACAGACAAGTTTTGTACCATCCTGAAGTTCTTCTACGTGGTTCTTAGACCATGCAGCAGTCAGACTAAGAATGCATTGTGCCATGACTTCTGAAAGTGCTGAACAGTCCGTTAGCAGCGAGTAATACTCACTGGCTAAGGGCTTCCTTTAGCACTACTTTTGCCCACTTCAACGGAGCTGACCATTTACACTGCCATAGCATGTTGCTTCCGTGTCCTTTTCCAAAAACTAAGCGAGGAACCAACTGCACACTTAGAATGAGCTGAATGTTTTAACATGAAGACAAGGAATTGAAGCTCTTCAGTTTTTTTTTTTATTATTAAAAACAGATTGGCCTTGGCTGAAAAACTGACTTACTGTTCTGTTAAGCCAAGGCATATTTATTTGTCACTGCTGCTCTTGGCTTTTATGTGCTCAGCAACACCAGTCTGTTGTCTCTCCTCATTCAACTCAGAGCATGACTTGCTTCATCATGACCAGAAGCAAATGGCTTAATACAAGAAGCCTTATCTAAACTGTACTATTTAACACAGTTTTTTCCTTGCAGCACTCAAGTCTTTTTTGCACTGCCACTACAGGCAGGTCTTTCAAAGATACTAGAAAAACAATACCTGTAGAGGCTGTGGATGAGTTTCAGGGTAAGTAGCTTAAGCAGCTGTCTGCCCCACTCTTCTCACTGCAAATTCCATTGAGACAGCGACTACCCCAGGAAGCTCCCTTACGATAGCATTCCTTTTCTGACATTTTACGGTTGGACTCAATCTTAAGGGTCTTTTCCAACCTTAAATGATTCTATGATTCTGATCATTGTTGTAGCCTGTTCAGAACTTTACCTAGGCACATCCAATAAATACACTGGTTTGTATCGATCAACTGTAGTGACTGCTAAGTCAGTAATCAAGACTGTATATCTGTCTCAGATCTGTGAAGGCATGCTCATTTCTCTTTCCACTCAGCAGCTGCATTAAGTTCTTGTCTCAAGATGATCATTGCCATTAGGAGTCAGTCCAAATATAAAGTCTTCTGGCAGTGATTGTGAAATCATCTGTGCTAACTGGTCATCATAGGAACCAAGAGTCCACAGCTTCTCCAATTCATAAGCCTCCCGTGTCTCTGGCAGCATGAAATGCATCACTATGCTACCTGCACAGAACAGAAATTCACAATAAATTAATGGGAACGGTAAAGCACTACTACACTTCCAGCTGCACAAAGAGTTCAAGTCTTCCACACACCCCCTGCCACCCCTTTTGGCTAGATATAAGAAGAGACCTCCATCAGCTGACCTGTTAAGTTGCTGATTACAGTTCTTGAACTGTGTTAGGAATTGCTCAGTCCTTCAAAAGACTCCAAGACTACAGGCAGGAGAATGAGAGGGACAATACTCTGGTTTAAAGTAAAACACTATCACAAGAGCCCAGACCACAGAAGTTATGACTTTTAGGGGACAGAAGGAGGTACGTCAAAAGAAATTTTACTTGAAAGAGTCCCCTCCCTAAGGTTACAGATGGACTTTCAGCTTTCCTGTATTACCAACAACATTCAGCTATAGCCAAATAATTTTCCTTAGGTGTGCTGCTCACACTTCTCAGGTGGTTCTTATAATGAAACAGGTCCAAACTTTCACATAATATGTTTTTTTCTTACAGGTTTTTCTTTAATTCCATGCAAACAATAGTAGACAGTGTTAATTCCAGTGTACTTCTAATGCACTTTTTTCTAGTTATGCCCTTAAATTTCAATTGGTTTTCAGTTATAACTATCAAAATCATCAATAGTAAAGTAACCAAGGATTAGCATCACTGGCAGAAGTGCTCCTCACCCACCCATGCTCTCTTTCAAGCCAAAACACAAACGTTAGAGAGTGAGATCCTAGAGCTGGCAGTGAAGGAACAGTTTGTGTAGAGAGTTTCACACTTGTAGAATAAAGACTTAAACTCAACTTCTTAGGACTGAGGTTTCACCCCATGTCACGGTATGATCTGGACAGTGGAAAAGTCTGTTCAGCAGTTCACTACTATGGCAGCACACATAGAGCCCCCACTTACCACAACAGGGATTATATAAACCTGAGAAAATTGACTGAAGTAGCTTTTCTCTTTCTACTACTGTTATCTTCAATTTATTAAGACCTGCTTTAGCCACTGAAGAGTAGTTACTGCTTTCTTTTCAGTGCCAATGATCTCTAGTGAAAATTTATTTAGTATCTCAATGAGTTCAAGTAACGACAACTGGAATTCCAAAACAGCAGAGTATTGTGAACTCTCCACAGCAACCAGGGTTCACGGTGAGATGCCGCCTTCAACAAAACACTCATGCAGAACTTTGTATTTGTCAGATTCACAAATATTTACCACAATCAATGCATTTTCCCTTCAATCCGAGTATGAGGATCACTTTCTTCTTTGTAATGCTTGTACTAAGAGAAGAAGCAACGGCAGATATTTAAATATTTATTTATTTGAAAGCGCTCAAACTTAAAAGATAAGCTGGACTTTGCTGAGTTGTCTAGAGTTGTTTTAAATCTTAAATGGGTTATATTACTTCATGTTGGTTCTGGGGTCTGCACAAAAACAAGAATAATACACACCTGCAGCACTGGAAGGTAAGTACAGCTTTCTCAATGGATTTTAGTATCAAATCTGAAATCCTAATGCTCAGAATTCCCATACAGTTATCCATGAATTTTACACGTGTCCTTTTTTTCTCAAGATGAATACTGAATACAATTGCTTAGCACTAAAGTAGTCCTTCAGTTACTGGTTCCCTGTAGCTGCCATTACCACGAAGTTTTATCTCCTTTCAATCACCTTTCATTGTTTCACATTGGCTAGTTAAGGATGCAGAAATGGAGATGCCAAGCTTATTTGCTTCTCAGATAGAAGGGGGTGGGGGGGAAACAAGTTTCAACCCATGCCACGAGGAAGGCATTCAAACAAGCCTCTTGTCTGTTGAGTGTACGCTCTTAACACTCATTGCAAGATGGGGGGAAAGCACAACTGGCACACAGGCTTCCAGGCTATGAACCTCTGTGAGAGAGGGGAGAAAGCAGCTCAAAGCATGACTGCAAATGCTCAGCTAGGGCAAGGTAGTTAGTGCCCTAGGCAACATGGTGGCTTTCACAGACGCCAGCTTGAGAGGCTCAGCTCTTCCCACCTAGTACAAAAAGAATCTAAGCACCCACCAGAACTGAAGAAACTTGACAACTAGAGGCTTAAGTACTGTCACTTTCGGATCTGACCATAACCTAGTTGTTTCTTTACAAGAAGCACCAATAGAAAAAAAATAAAAATAGAGTGAAGTCAACAGCATCTTCATAGAGCTGCTTTATTCAAATTTCTACTTTATTGCTAGTTGAATCAGTCAATCAAAAAATACGGAAACCTCTTTCAAGCTGAAATTAAGAACCAAACCAAATAATATTTATTTCAGCACAAGGCAACAGAGTGTGAAACTACGTGGCTCTAACAGTCCTTTCTGCCATGCCAGACAAAATACAAAAGAACAGGTTGTAACAGCATGGCTGGCTGGTGAATGAGTCCCACTTCACTGGGAAGGCAATGATCACAAAATGCAACTGTTCCTGGTCGTTCCCACACAATGCCAGCAGCCGGACAATGGCCCCACTTTGCAAACCAGAATGGAGAACTTTCAAGATGTAATTCAGGACTAGTTCTACCTTCCTTTAAGAAAGCTTGTGAGATATCCTCAAAAGCAGGTAATTGTCAAAGACTCTCTGAAAGTCTGCTTAAAACACTGAAGAGCCCAGTGTGCACTGCCATTAGCTATGTAACAGAGGCTGGAAGGTTGATCTCTGCTATAAGTTTCTTTCAGTCTTGTCTTTAAAGGCTGTGTAAAGGTGAACAGATTACAATAAAGCCAAGTCTTAGTTTGTTCCTCAAACATGAAACCAGAAAGGAAGGGGTAAGCAGTAGCTGGGACTTTGCCACTTACAAGCTACTGGAAGAAAAGCAGGAAGACCTCACACTACACATGAGCACTTCTGCATTTTAGTGTGAGTAAATCAGGCGTTACCATAAGATTTTAGGCACCATAATGGTAAAGCTAGCCAGCTGCCTAGCAGCACTCCTGAGCACCTGCTCTGCTTTACATCTTCAGCTTCAGCTTACTTTTTGCCCAGGCAAGCCCAGCCACTCCTGAGTGCTTGGCCAGGCCTCCCTGTTTCTCAGGATGCCGAGGAGGATGTCAGGTCTCCCCAGAGGCCCGGCTCTTCCAAAGGAGCCGTCGTACAGCCACCAGAGGGAGCAGGCAGTCGGAGCACAGCCGTGTTTTTGCAGGGTGGGTGATACTCACCGACCTCTCCTGGTCTGGGGGAGACGGAGAGCTGTTGATTTAAGACTAGCAAGCTATGCAAGTAACAGAGTACATATTAAGCGGTTAAATTTAGTATATTCAAATCACAGTAATACAACTTCCAGCTTGAGGCAGAATTTCTCTGCAAAGATATATCAGTTCCTGCAGAGAACACAAGAAACTCCCCCCACCTGCTCAGAAGGGCACTGAAAAGCAATACCATCTCCCCTTCAAGTCTCACAGCTGAAACCAATGGGGCTGGAAGGAAGAAAGTAAAACCAAGAGCCAAAGGAAAAATGGGGTCAGGAAGAGAAAGAAAGTGCATGAAGAGAAGGCAAACTACAGGTTGAGTACAGACAGCTGATTGGGGCTACTCATATTCCTTACACTGCACTTTGTAACAGTCAGCTGACTCTTTTCTGGCCATAAAATTTCTCCCTCCCCGAGCTTGGCCTTTATCCCTAAGCTCTACCTGTATTTTTATTCTGACCTCTATTTTTGTACGGAAAAGCTCACATTCTGCCAAAGCCAAACAGTGTAAGATCTCTGTGCAAGGATAGCTGCTGCTGCTTCTCCTTTCCTCCTGTACATGTACAGTATGGGGACTATTAACTACCAGTTTGCTTTAGTAAGCCCATGAGGGGATCTTGCGCCTCATAACATGCCATCTTTTTTCCAGCCTTACAACATACCTGAGAACCTGGAAATTTTAGGGATTAGGATTTGAGAACAGTCAGATTAAGCTATTTTGAATGAGTGGGAATAGCTATGAAGCTTGCTGGACAGATGACAAAAGCAGACATAGGTCATCATCACCATTTCACATCACTCTTGTTCTAGCCACCAAACTGTGCTAATGTCATCACATACAGAGAGGTCTGTTTCTAAAATATATTCTCTACATTATGAGTAGTACCGCTAAAGGAAGAAAAGCACAGTTAGTTGCTAGATGTATTCAGGACTAACCAGCATAAGGATAATTAGTTTCATCTTGCCTGGTACACCCCTATATGCAATCCTGGGGAAATTCCTTTCACAATGTTTAAAACCACTTGCCAAAACCCAGAGAGTGCAGCAGGAACTATCTTACCATTTTCAGCATGTACTGTGCCATTGCATGGAGATGTCGTGTTGAAGATCCACTCACGATTATAAAATAATTACAGTATTTTATTTCTGGAGGTAGCTGGATGACACAGATGTCTTTAGCATTTTCTTGCCTCAGCAGAGCTACAACAAAGTCAATATTGAACTTTGGAAGAACAGTATCTGGAACAGACAGAAAAAATAACGCAGTGGTGATTTATCTTTTTAATTGCAAAAATCAAACACTTAAGAAGGTGTAAAACAGCAATGAGCTAAATTATAGCCTAAGCTAGCCACTCACTATGGAGCTTGGTTTGACACTGACAACACAACATGAACTGCAGATTTTTAAAAAACATTTTTAAACGCATCAAAGTTGACAACTAAGCACTCTTCTGGTAAATAACACTCTATCACTAGATATAGCAGTTACCAAACATCCAAGTTTCTTTTAGGTAACTTATTTCTTGTTGTTAGTACTTAACAGTCAATGCTATCATCAGATATTTGTCAATTAAGATGAATGAAACCTTAGTTCTTCAACAGACATTATCAAAACAACAGACAAAAATATTTCAGAACAATGCTTTTCAACAGGCCTGTGATAGCATATGGTGATGAAATTACGCTAAAATCTTAAGTAGATGAAATCAATATATTGAAAATGGAGCTGATGTGATGCAGTGTGATGGTACCTTTTGTTTTCATAATGAGTAAAGCCACTTCTTCTTTCTCCCTAGCCTGTTCTGCCACAGAGGACTATGATATTGCAGACAAAAACTTTAGTCCTTCAACAGTTTAAGCAAGCCAGCTTAGAAACTAGCAAATTAGTGCAGCTACCTTCTGTTCACACCATGAAATCAGCTGATTTCTAATTTGCCCTAACTACATAGATGCAACTTGTGTGCATGCTTACGGCATAATTTGAATCTGTCAGCAACGCATGCCTGCCACTATAAAGTGAACATTAGTGCAGACTGAGCATCAGCACAAAGCCAAGCTTTATATTTACCAATATAAAGAAAAAGCCAAACAAAAGAACAACAGCTACATATAAGTATACGCATGAATGAGGATATGAAACGGGATCAGATCTCTGTAAATGAAAGCCTTCGAGCTTAGGGACTCATGCACTCTTTCAACTTTTGCTGTGGTCACACATGCAGAAAATTAGTAGTGGCCACAGCTCCTCCAGACACAGCGGTTACAAAAGTTAAATATTTGCCTGGTAGCCACATGTGAAGTCTCTAGCGGCTACTTAGAGAAAGAACGGTCTAAATAACCCCAGGCACACTCTGACACACTGAACGTCACGGTCAGATCTAGGCTACAGAAAATTTGCAGAACAGCTACAACAACAAACCAGGTCTGTGCACACAATGCTTATACCCGTAACCAGCCATTGTGCTACTAAAATTGTTATCTGTACGAGGAAATTTCTTCGCAAGCATACACCAGAGAAACACACCTCCAACTTGGCACCACTCTCCTCACAGAAGTTCCTGTATGTATCTACACACAGGCTCAGCCTACGCTAGCCACCGACTCCTCACTTCACAGCAGGACTCAGGAGGCGATGCTGGCTCAGCACAAACGCCGTGACCCTGAGGCCTGTGGTCTCAGCCGAGGTAAGGGCGACTCTGTCGCACTAGGCACCCCCAGGATCCTCCCGCAGCTGCGGAATGCCATCCAACGCCTCACGAACCGTTACTTTCTTCCCGAGCCAGCACGTTTCTCTTCGGGCACCATCTCACAGAGCTGGAGAGCGCGGGGCAGAGCCGAGGGCAGCTGGGCCGGCGGCCTACTTGACACGCCGCCTCACGACCACGCTTGGGCCTGCCAGGCCAGCGCCTTACCTCACACAGAGGCCGTGACACCACGTTAGCCAGCCTTCAATGCCCGCGGAGCTACCAGCTCTGAGAAGCGCTGAGCAGTGCCTCACCAGGAGGAGGGGGCCTGCTCGACAAGCGCTCCCTCACCCACTGCGAGGCGGCGGCCCTGCGGGAGCCCTCCGACAACACCTCGAGGACGACTGAGCTTAACAATCATGAGAGAACCACACCGAAGTACCAAGCAGGAAGTCAAAAGGACCACGAGGGATGCCGCGCACCGA